>NC_136523.1:35706436-35738936 GCF_053919585.1 Euprymna scolopes
ACGGGTTCAAGCCTGTCTGCCTACTACCACTTTTTTTTTAACACCTCTGTCTACTGTTGTTTTGATTCCCACCCCCACGGTTACTACTACTTTTTTTTACACCCTTGCCCCCCCCCTGGATTCCTTATTACACCACCTGAACACCCGGACAAAGCCGGGCAACCCTGCTAGTCATGTCTTAAAAAATCTTATCAATTTTCCTTTCTTCTTGCCCACACATTCACATAAAATATTATAATGACGATAATACTTACCAATTTTAATTTGTTTCCGGATTATTGGATCTGGATGATTCAGAATGGCTCTGGCAACGTTCACAGTTTCTGTATAGCTGGAAAATAAAAAACCATGAATTGGGACGTATAATAAATGGGTATTCGTGATTCAATGTTATGTTGACACTTTGTAGGTAGTTAATTAAATATTAATAATTAATAATATTTAATAAATAGTTAATTAAATATTAATAATTAATAATATTTAATAAATAGTTAATTAAATATTAATAATTAATGATATTTAATAAATAGTTAATTTGATATTAATAATCAATAATATTTAATAAATAGTTAATTAAATATTAATAATTAATAATATTTAATAAATAGTTAATTTAATATTAATAATCAATAATATTTAATAAATAGTTAATTAAATATTAATAATTAATAATATTTAATAAATAGTTAATTTAATATTAATAATCAATAATATTTAATAAATAGTTAATTAAATATTAATAATCGATAATATTTAATAAATAGTTAATTAAATATTAATAATTAATAATATTTAATAAATAGTTAATTAAATATTAATAATCGATAATATTTAATAAATAGTTAATTAAATATTAATAATTAATAATATTTAATAAATAGTTAATTAAATATTAATAATTAATAATATTTAATAAATAGTTAATTAAATATTAATAATTAATAATATTTAATAAATAGTTAATTAAATATTAATAATCAATATTATTTAATAAATAGGTAATTAAATATCAATATTCGATAATATTTAATAAATAGTTAATTAAATATTAATAATCAATAATATTTAATAAATAGTTAATTAAATATTAATAATCAATAATATTTAATAAATACTTAATTAAATATTAATAATTAATAATATTTAATAAATAGTTAATCTAATATTAATAATTAATAATATTTAATAAATAGTTAATTAAATATTAATAATTAATAATATTTAAAAAATAGTTAATTAAATATTAATAATTAATAATATTTAAAAAATAGTTAATTAAATATTAATAATTAATACTATTTAATAAATAGTTCATTAAATATTAATAATTAATAATATTTAATAAATAGTTCATTAAATATTAATAATCAATAATATTTAATAAATAGTTAATTAAATATTAATAATCAATAATATTTAATAAATAGTTAATTAAATATTAATAATTAATAATATTTAATAAATAGTTAATTTAATATTAATAATTAATAATATTTAATAAATAGTTAATTAAATATTAATAATTAATACTATTTAATAAATAGTTAATTAAATATTAATAATCGATAATATTTAATAAATAGTTAATTAAATATTAATAATCAATAATATTTAATAAATAGTTAATTAAATATTAATAATTAATACTATTTAATAAATAGTTAATCTAATATTAATAATTAATAATATTTAATAAATAGTTAATTAAATATTAATAATTAATAATATTTAATAAATAGTTAATTAAATATTAATAATCAATAATATTTAATAAATAGTTAATTAAATATTAATAATTAATAATATTTAATAAATAGTTAATTTAATATTAATAATTAATAATATTTAATAAATAGTTAATTAAATATTAATAATTAATACTATTTAATAAATAGTTCATTAAATATTAATAATTAATAATATTTAATAAATAGTTCATTAAATATTAATAATCAATAATATTTAATAAATAGTTAATTAAATATTAATAATCAATAATATTTAATAAATAGTTAATTAAATATTAATAATTAATAATATTTAATAAATAGTTAATCTAATATTAATAATTAATAATATTTAATAAATAGTTAATTAAATATTAATAATTAATAATATTTAAAAAATAGTTAATTAAATATTAATAATTAATAATATTTAAAAAATAGTTAATTAAATATTAATAATTAATACTATTTAATAAATAGTTCATTAAATATTAATAATTAATAATATTTAATAAATAGTTCATTAAATATTAATAATTAATAATATTTAATAAATAGTTAATTAAATATTATTAATTAATAATATTTAGAGATAACATAAACCAGAACACATATATACAAAGACTGCTGCAAAGAAGGTGGGATCCCTCTATCATGCTAGAAAACTACTTATACCTGACAATGTCCTGTCATTTTTCCTTACCATACAAAGCTTATGCTAAATGTGCAGGTATTTTCCTAAACATTAAAATATACTTGTGGCAGGAGAGTGGGAGGAGGGGGGTATGAGCTATCGATTTTTAATTTTACTGGTAGTTTAAAAATCAATTAATATTTATTATTTTAATATTATTACTACCAGCAATGGAAGATTTTCTTTTAAACAAAATCAAATAAAAAAAAAAAAGACAATGAAAAGACACGTTTTGGTATCAGAAAAGAGATATGAAATTTTCTGATTCCGATACCCCCCAAAAGTTTCCGATTCCGATTTTCATTAATCGTCAAAACATTATCGAATATTTAATAGAATCAGATCCTTCTTATCCAAAAGAAAGATCCAGGATAGCCAAACACCTAACCAACTTGATATTAATGCAAGTGTGCCCCAGGGATTAATCCTTGGATCATTATTGTTCCAGATTTTCATAAATAATCTAATTGATGCAATTGCCTTTGAGATAGGTGGGTTTGTTGTGGTTCTGCATAATCTCTCAAGCTCAAGCCACTGTCCCATCGCCATACTGTTGCATCACTATGTTTGTTTTGCAAGTACTTCAATAAAATGTGCTCTGATGAATTTGCTACACTTGTGTCCCTCCACGCTCAATGTATATGTCCTCGACCAACCCCACCGGCACACTTATTCCCAAGTGGCTCTTGGCTTTCATAAACTTCATAAACTGTTGGTGGTTTCCCTCACTCTTTGTCTGAGCCTAAACCTGGGCATGGATTCCATGAACAGAGTTTCTTTCACCTGTGGGGCTTTGTTCCATTTTCTTGTTTTCCAGCTGACTGCAGTGTGGTTGTCTTCGGGTCCAGTGTGAGTTAGGGTTCTTGATGAGTCGTCCCCTTGCATGGTCCAATTTGCCCAATTCCCACTACTAATGATTTCTATGATATTTTACCATTGACTACTGTACACTCATTAACTCTTATCCTCGAGTGGCTCCCAGGCCTTGATAAGTGGTGACTCCTTTGTAAAAAAAAAAAAAAAAAAAAAAAAAATGGTGACCCTATAGTAAATAAAAACGAATAAAAAACAAAGCTTACCCTGGAACAACGATTATTACTCGAAATGTTTTATCGTAGTCCCCTCTTGTGCTTCGCATACTTTGCCGTTGGGACTCAATCAATGTTGTCAAATAATTCTGCAGTTTTTCACCATCGAAGCGGTCAGTGTCTTCCAGAGGATTGTCCAGAATCATCCATCTAAAAGGTCATAGATAATATTTGATAGATTTGATAGATTTGAGGATATCTTTCTTCTAAAAGACAAAATTATTATTTGGATTCATCGGACTACTGTTCTCATTTTGAGTGTCATTTTTAACAACGTTTTGGTCGATGTAACCTACGACCTTCTTCATATATATCTTGTCAAACTCGGGGATCTGAACGGAATTTCGAACAGAACCCTTCATTTTGAGTGCCATTTTCACAACGTTTTGGTCGATGTAACCTCCGACCTTCTTCAGGTGTATCTTGTCGAATTTGGGAATGTTTCTGTCGAACTCAGGAATTTGGACGGAATTTCGAATGGAACCCTTTATTTACTTCACGGGGGTAGCATGCTCTTGTTCCGTCAACCACAACTGGATAGAGGTCTTAAGTAATTCGCAATTGTATTTTTCGGTGGTCCACACTGAGGATTGAACCTTTAACCTTCAGGAGAAGGTCACTTTTACAATTGATTTTTTTTCAAGTACTCTGTGGACTGCGCTACGGGTCCAGATCATCTCTTTCTTATTGTAATATGTTCTTTGTTCGACAAGATACCCCTGAAGAATGTTGGGGGTTAGATCGGCCGTCTTG
This sequence comes from Euprymna scolopes, assembly GCF_053919585.1. Classification (NCBI taxonomy): domain Eukaryota; kingdom Metazoa; phylum Mollusca; class Cephalopoda; order Sepiida; family Sepiolidae; genus Euprymna; species Euprymna scolopes. The sequence goes on from NC_136523.1 coordinate 35,710,699, forward strand.
TTCCGTCAGTCATGACTGGATAGAGATCCTAAGTAATTCGCAATTGTATTTTTCGGTGGTCCACACTGAGGATTGAACCTTCAACCTTCAGGAGAAGGTCACTTTTACAATTGATTTTTTTCCAAGTACTCTGTGGACTGCGCTACGGGTCCAGATCATCTCTTTCTTATTGTAATATGTTCTTTGCTCGACAAGATACCCCTGAAGAATGTCGGGGGTTAGATCGACCGTCTTGTTCTGTCAGCCATGACTGGATAGACATCCTAATTCGGAATTGTATTTTTCGGTCGCCCACACTTTTTGGAATTGAACCTTCAACCTTCAGGAGAATATCACTTTTACAATCTAATGACTGATGGAAATAAAGAAGTAAATAAAGGGTTCCAGTCGAAATTCTGTCCAGATTCCTGAGTTTGACAAAAACATTCCCGAGTTCGGCAAGATACACCTGATGAAGGTCGGAAGTTAAATCGAACGAAACGTTGCGAAAATGACACTCACGATGAGGATAGTAGTCTGAGGAATCCAAAAATATGAATTATGGGTTATTCTGTCAGTCATTAGATTGGAAAGTGATATTCTCCTGAGGGTTGTGTGCCATGAAAATTTAAAGAGCTCAATAGTGTGCCATGAAAATTTAAAGAGCTCAATAGTGTGCCATGAAAATTTAAAGAGCTCAATAGTGTGCCATGAAAATTTAAAGAGCTCAATAGTGTGCCATGAAAATTTAAAGAGCTCAATAGTGTGCCATGAAAATTTAAAGAGCTCAATAGTGTGCCGCCATGTAAGAAAAAGGGTTGGGAACCACTGAAATAATCAATTCTTATCTCAAAAAATTCAGAAAATTAAGACAAAATTAAATGATGAAAATAAAATTTGTTTTCCTCCATTTTTAAATGTGAACAAAAAAACCCAAATCAGATCATACGGTATCACTGGACGAATACTAAACATAATTAAATCCTTCTTAGATAAGAGAAAAATCCAGGTTGTCCTCGACGGTCAGACATCTAAACAATATGATATACATGTGGGAGTGTCCCAGGGGTATATCCTTGGACCTTTATTATTCCTAATATTCATAAATGACCTCCCCGACAAAATTGCCTCTGAGATGGGTAATTATGCTGATGACACCATACTCTATAACAGGCATGACAGGAAAACAAATGAACACATATCTAAGGAAATGGCAGAAACATTAGAGGATGGCCTCCAATCTGTAGTGGAACGGGGACGAAAATGGATGGTCACATTTAATGCTGCCAAGACTAAACTTGTTTCCTTCAATAAACCTTCTCTACCACCAATAGCAATGGCCAAAGATTCATTATCTGAAAGTACTTCTTTTAAACTCCTCGGCCTAATGTTCACTGGAAACATGAGTTGGAACAATTACAATGAGAGCATTGCCAGGACCGCTGCGAAGAAGGTAGGCTCTCTTTATCGGGCTAGAAAGCTACTAACGCCCAAAAGTATCCTGTACCTCTATAAGGCCACCATTCGCCCATGTATGGAGTATTGTTGCCATATTTGGGTTGGTGCATCTGCTACTAGTCTCTCACTCCTACACAAGGTTCAAAAGAGAGTTGCCAATCTGATAGGTTCTGAACTGTCATCTAAGCTTCAGCCTCTGTCCCATCGACGAAATGTTGCATCCCTCTGCCTGTTCTACAAGTATTTTAACGGTGAATGCTCTGACGAACTGCAAGCACTTGTGCCCCTACGACGTAAATGCCATTGACAAACCTGACAAGCAGTCAAATCCCACCCCTACAAAGTAGAGATCCCTAGATGTAGGAGAGCCTTCTACTCCAGTAGTTTCTTCCCCAGAACCGCTAGACTTTAGAATTCCCTTCTGGGTCCCTGCTTCCCCAACTGTACTGACATGTTCAAGTGTAACGTGAACTGATATCTTACTGCACAACTCCCTACAGGGTACCTCAGTGGCAATGTGCTTTGTTTGGGGTGAAAATGTAATAAAAAAACAAAAAACAAAAATAAAACACAATTATTTTTTATTCCAAATACTATCGGGGCTATAAGTTGCAGGGATACTATGAAGGGAGTTGAGCAACAAGATGTCTATTTACATTACACTTGAACTTCTGCATATCAGTACAGTTGGGAAAACAGGAACCCGGAAGGGAGTTCCAAAGTCTAGCATTCTGGGGAAGAAACTACTGGAGTAGAAGGCTTTCTTACATCTCGGGATCTCAACTGTGAATGGGTGGGATTTTGCTGCTTGTCGGGTGTACTTATGTCGAGGGGGTACAAGGGCTTGTAGTTCGTTGGAGCTTCCACCATTAAAGTACTTGTAGAACAGGCAGGAGGATGCAACATTTCATCGATGGGACAGAGGGATGATTAGCTAAGAGTATCAGAAGGAGCCACTGAAAACTTGAATAAAAATCTGATTATATTAGACTGTCTCTGTTTCGAAGCTTATAAGCAATATGAAAATGTAATTTCAAATCGTAATTTTTTTTCAATAAAATGAGGAAAAACCAGATTTTAAAATAATGAAAGGTTTAATCGAAAAAAATGCAATATTTTTTTTTCATCGGTTTTCTTAAAAAAAGATTTCACGAAATTAAAAAAATCTTAAATGGTATCAAAATCTATTAAGTATATATAAATGCCAAAAAATCACTTACCTGTAAAATAAAACTAAGCAATGGCTGGTCCAATTCTTCATTTATAAGAATTGTCCATATTTATATTCTAAATTCTATATATATTTTTAATAAAAGGACTTTTTAAAGCGAGGGTCGTAGAAAATCGCGTTTTCGTAACGCATTTTGCATCATAAGCTTAAAGTGCTGCTGCTGCTAATTTGCAATTTATCAAATATGGATTCGTCAAAGGGACATAATTAATGTCTCTTTTTTATTGCTGTTAACCCAAATTAGTATTTTTGGTCCTCCATAGTTATAAAAAACCACACATTCACTTATAAGTTTTTCCCGTTAAACAAAAAATCCAGTTAACCGAATTTTTATTTTTTTATTCTCTTAATGAAATACACGAGTTTTTGATTATTATATCTTATTTCTACTTTATCGACTGGATTTTTAAAAAATATCTAAAAAAAGAAAACATTGAATGAAATAGAAAAAATTCCTGTCAGCGTCTGGTATTTACTTGACAATATAAGCATAACATAAGCTTTCATTAAAACAAATAAATAAAAATCAACGTGGTTTTAAAAAAAAAGGTTTTAAACTTTGGAATTTACAGGTAAATTTACAAAAAAACACTTCTTTTTTTTGTTGTTTTCAATTAGAATATTTTATTTATTTATCTTTTATCTTCAATTTGTGATATATAAAACTTTGGTACATAAATTAATTATTTAATTCTTAATAGACATTTCAAAATGGGGGCGGGTGAATTTTCAAAAACGTTTGTCTAAAATATTATATTCAGTTTATTGGAAAGAGCATAAAATTTCACATTAACCCTAAAAATATCGTAAACATTGAACCGATAGAAAAATTTCGAAAGACTTTTAAAGTTTAAAAATTGAAAAAAATTTCACTCGTAAAATTCAATTAATTTCATGCATAAAAAAAATGGCTGGTTGAACGCGCACCGGCACTTTGTAAACATTTTGTAAACACTGTTTTTTTTAAAATAAAAAATAATATTTCTATTATTTTTTAAACAACTTTAATAGTTTATTTTGAAAGTATATTCCATAAACAAAATAAACAACTCACTTAAAAAGGAGAAATTACAAGTTTTTTATATTTTATTCCCAGTTTTCTGTTAGGGGTGTCTAAAATTCCTACAAAAATTCTGATACACTTATTGATTAGCTTGTTTGGAGTGAAAATGTTAAAAAAAATGTTAAAAACATGTACAAAAATGTAAAAAAAAAGTTAAAAGAAGTGTAAAAAATGTAAAAGAAAAAAATGTAAAAAAATGTTAAAAAAGTGTTAAAAAAATGTTTAAAAAAGTGTTAAAAAATGTAAAAAAAAATGTAAAAAATGTAAAAAAATGTAAAAAATGTTTAAAAAAGTGTAAAAAATGTAAAAAAAAATGTAAAAAAATGTAAAAAAATGTTACAAAAAGTGTAAAAAAATGTAAAAAATGTTAAAAAAATGTAAAAGAATGTAAAAAATGTAAAAGAAAAAAATGTAAAAAAAATGTTAAAAAAGTGTAAAAAAATGTAAAAAAAATGTAAAAAAATGTAAAAGAAAAAAGTGTAAAAAAAATGTTAAAAAATATAAAAAAAATGTCAAAGAATGTAAAAAAATGTAAAAGAAAATAAATGTAAAAAAAATGTAAAAAAAATGTAAAAAAAGAAAAAGGCGTTGTTTAAACTTGAATAAATCTGTAATTTTGAAAAGACAATGCTTACACAGGGGAACAAAGAGAAAGAAAGAAAAAAAAACACTTCATGCAGAATTTAGTTTTTTGTCTTGGAGTCTGTAAATTAAGAACATTAGCCAAAAAAAAAAAAAAAAAAAAAAAAAACTAAATTCTCAAGTACCTTATGCCATAAAACCAAAAGATAGGTTGGATTGGGGGGAAAGGGAAATGAAAAAGATGTTTACTATCTTCAAAGACCTCACTTGTCCTCTAACCGTTTTTATGACTCCCACCCAGGTTGCATTCTGACTTGATAAACGAAATAGGAAAATGTATTTGGTTGGAATATCACTTACGACGATAATTCTTGGCCTGAAGACGTAATCCCCCAACGTGGGTGATTACAGATACATGTATGCACATATGTAGCCATTAATGTTTGTATAAATAAAATTGATATACCTGCTCTGTTCACTCATTGAGCACTATTTTGGTAGACACATGTTGTTTCATTGGATGTACTTCTAGGAAACTAAACTCTACTGGCTATATATATATATATATATATATATATATATATATATATATATATATATATATATATATATATATATATATGATGTAAATAATGGAAGTAGTATTCCGACAAAATAGAGAAAATAAAAAGGAACAAACCGTATTATGTGTTCATCAACGTTTCGTCTTTATTTCGTCCAGAGGAAGTCTTGAAATAAAGACGAAACGTTGATGAACACATAATACGGTTTGGTCCTTTTTATTTTCTCTCTCTCTCTCTCTCTCTCTCTCTCTCTCTCTCTCTCTCTCTGTATATATATATATATATATATATATCTTTCTTCTATAAGACAAAATTAAATAATGAAAATGAATTTTACATTATTATATTTTCTTATTCCTTTATATTTAAATGTGAATAAAATGTAATTTTAAAAAGACAACGCTTACAACAAAAATCTTATTGACTTTATGTGACCACTTGATTTTGATTGAATATTTTACATTTTCACCGTTATATTCTGTGAGAATAGGCGAAAAAAACAAAAAAAAAAACACAAACGGGATCTATCCCTGAAGAAGATGTAATATCATTGAAAATTTGATTATAAATATCTTTTTTAAAATAAAATCTCATGTTGTACGATTTTCCTTTTAATTATAGATTTTATTGGAATTTACATTTTTTTTTTTTTTTTGTTACCTAAATTCAGAGTGATTATTTTCAGAAGTAACTGATTAATCAGAATCAAATATCGTTTCGGCAGCTGTATTGCTATTTAAGTCCAATTTAGAACTTGGAAAACCTGACTGATTTAATGTTGTGTCTTAGATTACTGATTTCAGAAATTTTCAGTTTTTGTTGCCACATCTGTAGGGGCAAACTGCTCAGAGCACCCATTCCTGTCTTAACAGGGTTGAAAACCGACTTTGAAATCTAGTAAGTGATTTCTATTTCTCCTCCTTGCAACCGCTTCCTCACATAGGAGACATTGCAAATCTGTCTCTAATCTATCATTATGTTCACGGCAAGTGCTCGACTGAGTTCCAATCTATGGTTCCCCATGTAAAAATTCACAATAAGCACTCGACTAGCTACAACCTCTACAAACAATTTCCCCAACCCTCTATCTGTACATAAATTTAAACGCAAATTCCACAAACAAGGTTCTTTTCCTAGAACTATACGCCTGTGGAACTGTTCTGCTGGCCTGCTTTCCAGCTGAATAAAACATGATTGTTGTCAAATCCAATGTAAACAAGTTCTTGTTGAGCCTTAAATAATCAAATTTTATCCAATTTTCGCCAATACTGATCATTACTCTGTTGTCTCACTAACCACCTTATATTCATTAACCCATACACTCGAGTGGCTTTCGGGCCTTGATAAGTGGTGACTTCCTTGTAAAAATGAAAAAAATTCAAAATGTGTTTATGCTTACCCGTTGTGTTCCGCCGACAAACTACTCAACACCTTGGAAACTTTTTCTTTGTGACTTCCGCGGATTCCGCTGATAAGTGTGATTATCACCTGAAAACAGAAGAAGAAAGAAAGAAAAAACGTCATGATTGGAGCTCAGTCGAGCACCTTCCATAGAAATAACGATAGAGCAGAAAGAGACTAACAACGTCTCTTCTGTGCGCACTGGATGATGTCATGCATTAAAACCAAGGGACAGAAATAAATTAAAAAAAATATTTTAAAAAAACCTGTCACGATTGGAGCTCAGTCAAGTACCTTTCATGGAAATAACGATAGAGCAGAAAGAGACCAGCAATCTCTTCTGCGCACATTGGATGAAGTCATGCATTAAAACAAATGGAAAGAAAAGAAATAATAAAACATGATTGGAGCTCAGTCGAGCACTTTGCAAATAAGCTCTTTCTTTGGAAATTCCACCTGACATTAAACCAGTGTGCTGTGGAATGATTACTGGTATGCCGTCAAGAGATAATTGGTAGCCGTTGTTGTAGCTAGGCAAGTGTCTAATGCAAATGTTCTATGGGAGGAGGGAGGGGGGGTCATGCATTGGGTATGAAAAAAAATGGGGTTTGTTTTACTATGCACATAGATACAAAAAAGTTGTCAACAAAAACAAAAATATAACAAATAAATGTTACCAAAGGCAAGATAAGTTACTTTTCTACCTAACTGAATAAATTTTTAGTGTTTTTATTTAATGTAAAATGTTTATTTGGTTTGAAAAACATACAGTCTTTATTGGTATATGTGGAAAAGACAAATGGCGGCAAGCTCGCTATAGGATACGTTAAGTTTGGGAAAATGAGTTCAATCTAAAAAACTATACAAAATACTGTTAGAAACTCATTCAATATATGTTACTGTGACATAGGCTGACATATATTGAGTTTCATATACATTATTATAGAATCATGATTTCAAAAGTTAAAAAAATGTATTTGGGTGCCATCAGCTAGAATCGAAACCGAAAGCAAAACTGTAGCATTCAAAGCTGGTGATGTTACCACTGTACCAACGTGACACGCATATGAACTGATTAAAAATAAACTAAGATGAATGGACAAAATGTATAACGATTTTTTTTTTCAATTTTGACCCCTTAATTATTTTAACCGGCTAAAGACCCATAAAAAACAGTTCGTAAAAACCCCAATCATTTGAGACCCTTAGTGCCACTCTGCAACTTTTAGTTTTGGAGGAGATAGAGTTTGAAAATATGGAGACAGACAGACATACAGACATATATATATATATATTTATATATATATATATATATATATACAGACATATATATATATTTATATATATATATACATACAGACATATATATATATATATATATATATATATATATATATATATATATATATATATAACTACTTAATTTACTCACATAAAATTAATATCCGAAAGTATAAATTTATGCGTAAACTTTAAGTATTTACTTCAAAAGTGCTCAATACGTAGGTAGAGCTAGTTAGTAATTTATAAAATATATATGGCGATTAAGCTACACTGAATATTCCGGGTTTCATTTACTCTAGGATTCTTCAGGCTTATGCATAAACCTGAAGAATCATGAAACGCAAAATATTCAGTGTAGCTTAATCACCGCCTGAAGAATCCTAGTGGATGAAATGTGGAATATTCAGTGTAGCTTAATTGCCATATATATTTTATAAATTACTTACTATATATATAGGAAATGGACGTGTAAAGTTGAGGATGAGAATGGGCCGGCTGAGGCTAGCATGAGGTTGAAGGAAGAGAAAACACCTGGCTAGATGGACATGTGGCAGCGAGAGACTTTTTAAGTGGTGTCGAGGTGGGAGAGTAACATGTGATAAAAACATTTGTTATAAAAAAAAAAATGCCGACCCGGACTTTTATTTATTTTTTTATTTGTTTGTAACGGCAACATTGCAGAATTTTGCAGGTCTGCTGGCATCATTTTGTCTCCAATAGTCAGGAGGCAATGTAGGGTCCTTCTCATCAACCATTCTCATCCATAAAGCAATATCTTCAGCACCACTTCAAGTGTTGTGTGTCAATAGCGCGGTTAACACAATACGAGTCGAACTCAACTTGTTTGTGCCGAGTTGAGTGGAAAGAGGTAAAAAAAGGTCACCGGTGACATAAATCAAACTTGTTAACTCTGGGTTGGCGGACGATTGCACTGAGCGATTAAGAAACGCCATATGTCAGGGTGTGCATTTTGAGTGCAAACTGGTTAACGAGATGTTATCTGCCCACATATACACCTTAATATAAATTGAGAATGCACATACGTTTCTAGTTAGTCAGAAAATTAGTTCCTCAGTTCCAAGTTGCAAGTCCAGTCGGTTGAGTTTGAGAGTCAAGAATGAGAAAAAGAAAAACACGCAAAGTGGCAAGTGCTCGTCTGAGCTCCAAGCTATCGTCTCCCCTCGTAAAACATTCATGAGAAACACTCGTCTAGCTGTAAATACTATCAATAATTTCCTCCACTCTCTATCTGTTCTGTGCCTAAACCTAAACATAAATTCCATAAACGAAGCTTTTTCTTAGAATTGCACACCTATGGAATTGTCTTCCGTTTGTCTGCTTTCCAGCTGACTACAATATGGTCGTCTTCAAGTTCAATGTAAACTAGTTCTTCACGGACGAACATGCACACATGGTATACAATCATATGGACACTATGTATTCTACAGAAGGAGCCGGATCAACCTATCCTGGGTGAATGTTGCTTCAAGTCCAGAAGTTAAGTTTTAGTAAGTTGTAAGACAAAAATTTGAAGAATAAATTGGATGAAAACGATTTCTGTGTAGATCAACAAATATAAAAATATTGCCATCATTTTTGATGGGTACCCTAGTTAAGTAAATACCTTATTGTCTTTTGCTTCTGAGTCTGTTGAAACTTCTAACCGCTTCTTCAACAATGTCGGCAATAAATCAGATTCCACAGGGTCTTGGAATGTTGTGCTGACCAGCAAATGGTCAAAAAATCTGAAAGGAAAGGAATGGATAAAATATTGTAATTTCCAATTCTTCTGATGTAATAACCCCCTCTCCTACCCATTTCTCTCCTTTCTACTCTTCCCTCTTTTCTTCCTCCTAATACCTTCTCTTTCTCTCTTTTCCCTCTCTTTCCCAATAAAGACATATGTAGAAATATATTTTCTTATAATATATATCAATCCTTATTTAAGAAGCCCAATGTAATTACAGAGCAACATAGAGAATAAATGACAAAAAGTTATATGTCAAAATTCATGATGTTGACCATCTTATAATTTATTCCTTTAATTAAGTTGACTTATACAATTCTTGACAGTATCTGTTTTGTAGCGCAAAATCAATCACTTAATTCATGAATTTTGGAATATAACTTTTTGTCATTTATTCTCTCTCTCTCTCTCTCTCTCTCTCTCTCTCTATATATATATATATATATATATATATATATATATATATATATACTAGCAGGGAATGTTGGTTCACAATACATTGTAGTCTACATTGCACTGTAGAGAATCTACTGCTGATTTTATAAAATTATTTTTACATAATGGCTTGAATTAAAGTTTAAAATGCAAGCGTCCAGTATCATGGTTCGATTGTACTCTAAACAGAAACATTCATTTTAAACGCGCCTCTGTCTTATGAAAGAACCTACTGTTGATTTTATATGCCAGGCCTTTCTGCTTGTGTGGTAATAAAACTTTTTAAATACAATTGTGATGTTAGGCTGTATCAGGGTGTTAACTGTGGTCAAAACTGAACTATTCTTTCTTTAATCGGATTTTTTCTGCTTATCGATTTTCAATAATTATCGGGAGCATTTTGATAAAAATCTATATAAGAACACTGCCAGATACATAAGGTATATTTGTGTGAAATTTAAAAAAATCGGCTGTCGTTTCCAAGTCCATACAGAATGAACTCACACACACACAGTGCCTTTTACATATGAATAGAGATTTTTATATGTGAAGGTGTCGTAATTCTTTTAAGCATATCAGTAACACAAAAATATGATTTTAAAAAATTTTTTAAAAGAGTAACATACGTGACAAGTGAGGGCAGGCGAGCAGAGGCTTGTTTCAAGGTCCATTCACATCTAAATCCAGGCATTGAAGATTGGCTATTTGCAGTCGTCTCATAGTTTGTGAGGTGCTCATACCTAAAAACAACAAAAAGACATTGGAATAGAGAAACAGAATTGTTACTCACAGCTGCACAGAATAATGCAATTAAAACTAATTATATCAAAGCTAATATAGGCAAAACACAGGAAAGCAGGAATTGCAGATTTTATGAATATTGGGACAAGATGGTAAACTACATTTTTTTCTTCTTTTTTTTGCTTTTGAACTCCAAACAAAGCACAATGAATTTTGGATGTAAGGGGATACTATTTAGGACAAAATTTGCAGGTATACTATGTAGGGAGTTGAGCATAAATATGTCTGTTCACATTACATTTGAAGTTCTGCATATCAGTGCAGTTGGGAAAGCAGAGACCCGAGAGAGAATTCAAATGTCTAAGACATAGGTAAATACAGAAAACTAGCCAAAACGAATACAAGAACAGGCACAGCTGTTTGGGGAAGGCAGTACACTGGGAACTATGCAAACAAAATTTTGAACACGCAGACACATGGTACAAGCACAAACTTGAGACAGTGATTAAAATGAAAATCAGAAAATCCTACAGAATATGGGGATACAAACAGATAAACTCATCCAATTAAGGAGACCGGATGTTGTAATAGTTAACAAAACGCAAAAAAAAAACGATAAAAACATAAAAATGATGGATTAAAATTGATTACATTTTTTTAACTTCCGGTTCAAGATCTTCCACATGAGTTATCTGTCCGTATTTTCTCCAATAAGGAAGTAACTAAAAAAAATAAATAAATAAAGAGAATCATTTAACATATAAAGTTATCATATCGAATTTTCAAGTCAGACACAAATAGCAATCCATCTGGCATATCGATACTTGATTTAGTCTAGCCTATTCTTTGTTTCTTCCTTATACTAATGTATTTTACTAACTAGGATCACTTCTTGTGAGTAAAAAAAAAAATACCCGAGCTGAGATCGGAACCAAAACTTAAAGACAATCAATCAAGTAAGATAACCAATAGGCCAACTTGCCACGAACTTTAAAAAGTTTTATCAAACCTACTTATTCTTAACATAAGTAACCTGTCATATGAACCATTCATGCATGCGCATTCATGAAACAGTTGGCAAACAGATAAAAATCCAATGAACCCCCCCCCACAGACCAATTTTTCAATTTTGACCTTTTTTTTCCAGATGAAAAATTTCCACATGTCTGAATACCCTATATACCAAATTTCAAATATGTCGATAAAAAATTTGTTGAGTATACCGGTTGAGAAGTGTCCTCACAGACACACAGACATTCTCACTTTTATATATAGATATGGCATACACATTTGTTTTTGTTTTTTTTCTTCTTCTTAATCTGTTATAATAAAGTCGTATTCCTGCCTGTTTGTTTGTTTGTCAGTCTGTTTGTTTGTTTGTCTGTCTGTTTGTTCCCAATTTGGTTAAAGGTTACTCTGTTTTACCAATTAATTTTATCTACTGTTATTCTTGTATGATTTTATTCAAAAGGAATCAACATTCAAGAGGTTATCTCATTTTCATATTACATTTTCACAAAAAAAACACTCGACTAGCTACAACCACTATCAACAATTCCCCCCACTTTCTAACTGTGTCTAAATCTAAACACAGATTCCATGAACAAAGCTTCTTTCCTAGACCCGCGGTCTGTGGAACACTGTTCCGTTGGACTGCTTCCTGGCCGACTATAATATGGTAGTCTTCAAGTCTAATGTAAACAAGTTCTCGTTGAACCATCCCTGAGCTTCAATCTATGGTCCCCCCTCGCCAAACTTTCACAAGAAACACTCGTCTAGCTGTACACACTATCAATAATTCCCCCCACTCTTTATCTGTGCCTAAACCTAAACGTAGATTCTATGAACAAAGCTTCTTTCTTAGAACTGCACGCCTGTGGAATTGTCTTCCGTTTTCCTGCTTTCCGGCTGACTACAATATGGTTGTCTTCAAGTCTAACGTAAATAAGTTCTTGATGAGCCGTTCTATATAAGTTATCAAATTTACCGAATTTTCATTACTAATGATTAATATAGTAATCATGTCCAATGTCTACTGTATACTCTTTAACCCTTATCCTTGAGTGGCCTCTTGGCCTTGATAAGTGGTGATGCCTATGTAAAAAAAAAAAAAAAATCCCCTTAAATAATCAAATTGTATCCAATTTACACCATTAGCGATTGCTACACTACCATCTTACATTCATTAACGCTTATCCTCGAGTAGCCTTTGGGCCTTAATAAGTGATAACTCTCTTATAAAAAAAAAAAATTAGCTCTAAATTTTGAATTAAAATTAGTAATAGAATCTATAAATTAATACGATAGCGTATGTGTTATTTTCTGTGTCACGCTTACATCTGGATCGTTTAATTGTTATGTACTTCCATTTCTTGTAATAAATAATTTTACCAAGAATTCTTCATAATTTTGGTTTCGGTTTCGATTTTAGCTGATGGCACCTTAGTAATCTATTTTTTTATATAACTAATTTTATTAAGACTTCTTCATAAGTTTTGGTTTCGGTTTCAATATATATATATATATAATGGTTCAAAACTGCTATTGAAGCACATGTTCCCGCACGGAAATACTATAGCAAGCCCCACTCCCCCCAATGGTTTACTTCTGCTTGTGCAGCTGCCATTTGTCAAAGGCAGCATGCGTTCCGCAGATTCAACCGACATAAGTCCAGCTCAAATAAACAGAAGTTTATAGAAGCTAGAAATAATTGTAAGAGAGTGATAGACACAGCTAAGTCAGATTACTCTGAAACCACCAGAAAGCGCATTGAAGCACAGAAATTAGGAACCCGGGATTTTTGGAAAATCTACAACAGCGTAGTTAATAATGGACAGTCAATTATTCCCCCACTAACAAACAATCATGAGGTTGCTTGCACGGCAACTGACAAGGCTAATCTGCTTGCCAGTCGGTTTGCCTCAAACTCCACACTGAACTCGGTACACCACTCACTCCCTGATTTTCCTCTGCGAACAGACGCCACACTTGACGACTTGAAAATCACCCCTTCTCAGGTACATGCTATTATAAAAAACCTAGACACCTCTAAAGCATGTGGACCAGATCTCATCCCGGCTGTGCTATTAAAAAAATGCTCTGCCGAGGTTGCTCCAGTTCTGTCCAAACTTTACAATAAATGCCTTAACGAATCTTGTTTTCCCGACTGCTGGAAAACCGCCTCTGTGGTACCAGTCTTCAAGAATTCTGGTGAAAGAACTGACCCACTAAATTATCGCCCCATTAGCCTCCTCCCGCTTTTCGCCAAAATATTTGAGTCCTTAGTTAATAAAGCCCTAGTCCAGCACCTAACAGCTGCTAAACTCTTGACTGACAAACAATATGGATTCAGGCAAGCCCGTTCAACAGCAGATATCTTAACTGTAGTTTCTGAACGTATATACCGTTCATTGGATAAAACAGGGGAGGGTAGAGCGGTGGCCCTTGATATATCTAAGGCTTTTGACAGGGTATGGCACGATGGTCTTCTAAGGAAAATTAGATCATATGGAATCACTGGAAGAATTCATAACGTAATTAAATCCTTCTTAAGTAATAGAAAAATCAAAGTTGTCCTCGACGGACGTACATCCAAACAATATGACATAAATGCGGGAGTGCCTCAGGGGTCTATCCTTGGACCTCTATTGTTCCTGATATTCATAAACGACCTCCCTGATAATATTGTTTCGGAGATGGGTATATTTGCCGATGACACCACTCTCTATAACAGATATGAGGGGAAAACAAATGAACACATATCCAAGAAAATGGCAGAAACACTAGAGGATGACCTCCAATCCGTAGTGGAATGGGGACAAAAATGGTTGGTCTCATTCAATGCTGCTAAGACTAAGCTTGTTTCCTTCAATAACTACAAGAAACCTTCTCTACCACCAATAGCAATGGCCAAGAACACATTGCCTGAAAGTACTTCTTTTAAACTCCTCGGCCTAACGTTTACAGGGAATATGAACTGGAATAGATACATTGAGAGCATTGCCAAGGCTGCTGCAAGGAAGGTTGGCTCCCTCTACCGTGCTAGAAAACTACTTACGCCTGCCAGTATCCTATACCTCTATAAGGCAACCATTCGCCCATGTATGGAGTACTGTTGTCACATCTGGGCTGGTGCATCTGCTGCTTGTCTCTCGCTCCTGGACAGGGTTCAAAAAAGAGTCGCAAACCTGATAGGTCCTGAACTGTCATCTGGGCTTCAACCTCTGTCCCATCGACGAGATGTTGCATCCCTCTGCCTGTTCTACAAATACTTTAATGGTGAATGCTCTGACGAACTGCAAACACTTGTACCTCCCCGACGTAACTACCCCCGACAAACCCGACAAGCTACTAAGTCTCATCCCTTTACAGTGGAGATCCCTAGGTGCAAGAAAGCCTTTTACTCCAATAGTTTCTTCCCCAGAACTGCGGGTCTTTGGAACTCCCTTCCGGGATTCTGCTTTCCCAACTGCAATGATATGCAGAAGTTCAAGTGTAATGTTAACAAACATCTTTCTACTCTTCTCCCTTCATAATGACCCCGCTAATTAATTCCCTAATAGTAGCCCCCTGCTTCAAAGTGGCACTGTGCCTTGTTTGGGGTGAAAATTGAATAAAAAAAAAAAAAAAAAAAAAAAAAATATATATATATATATTATTTTTAAAATATAATTATCCACTGACACGTGTTTCGTCGTCCACAACTCATCAGAGTGGCTGAATCTAGCGAAATTCGAAATCGGCAAATCGTGATAAAAAGTCTAACCCTCTACCACGGTGCTAACCTCGCCGGACAACTAAATGTATCACTTTTACGTACATGTTTTTATTTGTTTTTGTTAGCGATACTTTCTTGAATGAATTCAAGTATTTATACAAAAGTGCATTTTTACCTAAATGCTTGTTGGGAATAATTTTCTCGTTGACCAATCTGGTACCCCCTTTTAATGGGGAGCGGCATATATATGTATATAAGTTTGGAATTTGGTTTCGATTCAAGCTGATGAACCCAAGTCATATAGATATATTTTATTTTGAAATCACAACTTTATAATGTATAAAAATCGATAAAACATTAACTCTCTGATAATATATACAAAATCTGCAAGAATTAAACTACATATTTAAGCGTACTTTATAACTGAGCTATGCCGGGCGTCCCTGCTAGCTTGGATAAATACTTTTGCAGTTTTAACAAAAAAGCTAAAATAATATCAGAGTGTCTCCATTTATGCTGAACATCTACAGAATGCCGACATCAATATATGACATATGAATGAGTTCCTTGTGGAATTTCCACATGTCCCGCTAATTATTTTAAATATTCTATTTAGAAATGTTATATAAAGTCGATTTATTAAATTTATTTTTAATTTAATTTAAATTTAATTTATTTTTAATTATTAGTATAACCAACATTAGCTGCGTTTAAAAACGGAAGTCTTCATTTAGCATGAATTATTTCCCCTTAAGCTATGAGATTTTATTTCCCTGTTTGAATTTTATACAGGAAGACTTATGTTTTATGCTTTCAAAAATCCAAAAATATGGTCAACTTTCAGGAAAATCATAAAAACTTAGCATATTTGCTGTATCTAAAATAGTATGTGACTAAACTCTCCGCCCGGCAATATGCTTTTTTATCTGGCAATGCCAGGTATATATATATATATATATATATATATATATATATATATATATATATATATATATATATATATATATATAGTATAAAACTTTGTTGGAATTCAAAGACTTACTTTTTCTTTTTTATAACTTTCGTTTATTCTGGATTTTTTTCACTACAGCTGTTTCATTAGCGGGAAGGCAATTTTACGATTTATGTATCCATAAAAATATCCTGTCACTGCTAACATCTTCAGATGAATTTCCCATTTGATTCTTACACTGATCATGCAATATATCATGTGATATATATATATATATATATATATATATATATATATATATATATATATATATATATATATATATATATAAAGTTTTCCTATTGCATTCTTAAGTCAGATCCAAATAGCAATCCGTCTGAGGGATCGATACTTGATTTAGACTAGCCTATTTTTTCTTTCTCTTAATATATTTTATATGGCATAATAATGGTTTTCCTGGAAAAAGCAAAACAAAAACAAAACAGAAATACTGCTCTGAATATAGCAATATTAGCAAGTACTTCAATATAACTTGCTAATTCGCACTCATGTTGATACAATGGAACAACTGCTCACTAGACAAAAATTATGGTTTCGATCATGTAGCAAAGCTCTTTGATAAAAGTATGTAATCTGTTTTCATTGTATTTTACTTCAGTGTTTTTTTTTCTGAAAATACTTTTTCCAGCTATGAAAACTGTTAGAATGGATACATTTTTGTCAAAATAACACTCAAGATGAGAACAGTAGTCGGAATAATACAAATAATGCAAATTGATTAAAAAAAGAGAAGAAAGTATATTGAAGTTTGAGTGTAACTTTACAACTGAATTTTACCAAGTACTTTATCCACTATGCCATGGGTCCTTATGAAAATATTTCAGAGTTTGACAAGCTACACCATTCTGAAAATAACTCTTGAGATGCGAACAAATAAAATAAACAATATGAATTTAAATGCTGTTATAAAATGCCATGGAAAAAAAAACAACTTTTATTAAAACTCATTGGAATTTTCTGTTAACATCGATTTTTATTGTAACCAACCAAGCTCTTTCATTTGATGGACTAGCATGGCCAACCGGCATTGCCCAGGTTGAGGAGGGAATAACAAAACATGCTACAGTATGACAGATATTTTTCTTTTCATTTCATTGTTTTAACATCAAGAACTAAAAAATAATATATATATATATATATATAAAATAAAATAAGACAAAAAAAGCAAAGAAACAAAACAAAAAAAAAATAAAAGCAAAAAAAAGAAGTTTTTTTTTTGCTTTTATTTTTTTTTTTGCTACAGTATGACAAAGACTAAGAAGTTAATATTTTTCTTTTCACTTCATGGTTTTAACATTAATACAACATTAAGAACTTTAAAAAAAATAAAATAAAATAAAAAATAAAATAAAACAAAAAAAAAGCAAAGAAACAAAACAAACAAAAAATAAAAGCAAAAAAAAAAAGAAAGTAATTATTTTGTTTTTGTTTTACCTTTGAAAAGAAAATCTTTTGAGCTTTAGTGCCGGGCTTGAAAACAACAACAAAACCTCCAGTCGAATTGGCAAAATTGGTAGGTATGATGTCAGCTTTGTCCGCAGCTGCAATCTCAATCACAAGGAATACCAGAGACTTTGTAGAATCCTTGACAAAAAAAGAAGAAGATTTTAATTATTATGCTATTTTGCGAAATAATCACCGATTTATGAAATTAACATTTATTTATTGGGTTTCATGTGGCGCCCATTTATCGATATTTTCTCTTTAATAATTTTATTCTGATCGTCAAGTTTTATTCTGCAAGATCTTTTGAGCCGCACCGGTTAGGTAGGAGAGGCCAGACAAGGCGGTGTTATATCATATGGTCCTCCTATCCACATTTGCAGATGGTTGGGTTAGGGTTAATGTTTCCACGCATGAGTAGATTTGTCTTAAATTAAAAAGAAGATCAATAAACATAAGCGGATCAACAATTAACGCATGGAAAAAGCAATCAAAAGAATGGAAAACCAACGACCGTGCATGTATGTAAAAAAACTTTGTTTTACAGATTTGTCTTCTCGATCGCTCACTGCCGAAAACGTACCCTAACCTGACAAGGCAGCGTTCCAATGTACGGTCCTCCTATCACATTTGCAGACGGTTGGGTTAAGGTTGGGGGTTAGGGTTAGGGTTTCCATGCTCTTATCTGAATGAAATCAAATTTTTTGCTCTGAGACAGAAATCTTTTTCTTTGGCAAAAAGACAGAATTTATAAGGAACTTTGTCTGAAAAATATATTATAAGGTGTGTATGCACAACCCAGAGTTTTGAGCTAAAGACACTTATCAGGCATGGTGAAGGTCAGGGTACACAAAAAAAGACAAGAAAAAAGGCAAACTGAGCACTTATTTTCTTAATCTAACATATAAAATTATATTGCGAGATTTTACTTCAACTTTGACCAAATATTTTTTGTTATTGCTGTATTATGTTCTTGGCATTATGATAACGTATTTTCTTACATTTTATTAAACAAAAATTTTTTCCTGTCCAGATAATTAGACATGGAATCTAAAGAGCAGAGTTTATTTTAATGTATCAGTAAATGTATTAATACTATTGAAAGAAAACAGTGCCCATTGTAATGTAGATATATAATAAGCTCAATAGGTATAAATATCATAGAGCTATATTAATATTGAGTAAAGCGATTCATAATTTTGAATAAAAAATCAGTTTCAAAAAGAAAAACAAACAAAATCAACTCGATTGTACGATCGTTTCGGAAATGATGTTCATTTATTGTCAATTTGAATAAAATGAACATCATTTCCGAAACGATTGAACAATCTATTGGATTTTGTTTGTTTTCCTTTTGAGACTGATTTTTAATTCAAAATTATGAATCGCTTTACTCAATATATATATATATATATATATATATATATATATATATATATATATATATATATATATGTATGTGTGTGTGTGTGTGTGTATATACATATATATGGGTATATATACATACATATATATATATATGTGTGTGTGTATATATATATACACATATATATATATACACATATATGGGTATATATACATATATATGTGTGTGTGTATATACATATACATATATATGCATATATATGGGTATATATACATATATATGTGTGTGTGTATATATACATATACATATATATGGGTATATATATATACATATATATGTAGGTGTGCATATGTATGTACACACATATATATATATATATATATATATATATATATATATATATATATATATATATATATATATATATATATATATATATATACTAGCAAAAGTACCCGTCGTTGACTGGGTTCAAAAACAGCCTACAGAAAATGGACTCTGATTTATGAAAGTATGATAGGTTATGAAAAGGAAGGGTTGTAAATTTGGGTTGAATTTGGGGGTATCAAAGCCAAAGCAAAATATGATGAAAGTAAAAATAAAATAGATAAACCCCATAATTTATTATACCATACCTGTTCACACTGAAACACTTATCACAATATTCTGTGGATCTATATTAAAAAACCTTGTTAAACTTTGTGACATATTTCTGTTCTATATTATACCATATTTCTTCAAATTGAAACATAATTATCAAAGTATACTTACGCAGATAGATATGAAAAGTCTTTATTAAAGTTTGTGCCTATTTCCATTCTACGGAGGCCAGGCGCGAACGCAGACCCCACAATTTTATTATACCATCCCTATTTAAGTTAAAACATAATTATCAAAGTATTCTTATGTCCATCTATCAAAAACACTTGTAAACTTTTTTTTTTTAATTTTACAATTTTTTATTTCCATACTTTGTGAACCAGGCACGAATGTAGACCCCACAATTTTAATGAACCACCATTCTGCCAGATCAAATATATCCATTCCTGTGTCTCGATACATCTTCTATCATTATATGTAATCAGTTTTTTTAAGTAGTCAACCATATAGGAGCCTATTCGTGACCAGACACGCATACACACACGCGCGCGCACGCACACACACACGCGCGCGCACACATACACAAACACACATACGCACACACATACACACATACATACACACACCCATACGCACACACATACGCACACACACACAAATACACACAAACACACACACACACACACACACAAAGTGTCTCTAATATATAAGTAAATGTTTGTAATATTTTCTTCAATAGTGCTCAATATGTGAGTAGATCAATGCAGTTAAGTTATGAGAACAAGAAATACGTTACTCATATTGTAAATGCTGATCGACTTTTCGACCAATTCGACATTGTCCCGTGTTTACCTGGTAATACGTTTCCATAGAACTGGTTTTCGAATTTGGCAAGCAGATTGGATCCTGCTTTGGGCGAAGAATAACGATTCCTTTCTCTAAGACGTGCAGGTGCCCTAAAAGGAATGCAAAAAAAAAAAAAAAAAAAAAATGAATGCAAAAAAAAAAAAAAATGAATGCAAAAAAAAAAAAAAAAACGAATGCAAAAAAAAAAACGAATGCAAAAAAAAAACAACGAATGCAAAAAAAAAAAGAATGCAAAAAAAAAACAAAAAAAAGAATGCAAAAACAAAAAAAAAAGAATGAAAAAAAAAAAAAAAAAAAAACGAATGCAAAAAAAAACAAAAAAAAAACGAATGCAAAAAAAAACAAAAAAAAAATGAATGCAAAAAAAAAAAAACGAATGCAAAAAAAACAAAAGAATGCAAAACAAAAAAACAAAAAAAAGAATGCAAAAACAAAAAAAAAATGCAAAAAAAAAAAAGAATTCAAAAGAAAAACAAAAAAAAACAAAAAAAAAAGAATGCAAAAGAAAAAACAAAAAACAAAAAACAAAAAAAGAATTAAAAAGAAAAACAAAAAAAAACGAATGCAAAAAAAAACGAATGCAAAAAAAAACAAAAAAAAACGAATGCAAAAAAAAACAAAAAAAAACGAATGGAAAAAAAAGAAAGAATTCAAAAGAAAAAAAAAAGAATTCAAAAGAAAAACAAAAAAAAACAAAAAAAAAGAATGCAAAAAAAACAAAACAAAAAAGAATGCAAAAAAAAAACAAAAAAAAAACAATTTAATATTCACAGAAAATGCAAACCTAAAACTAGTCATTACTGTACATTAATTTGATCCATTTTCTGTTTTGAACGCCAAATGCAAATGAAAGGAAAAGGAAGGTGTTAATTAAAATGACAACCACCCACAATTACGTACCATGCTTTAATGCCTGGATTCGGATCCATTATGTAGTTTCATTTAATTTTATAAATTACGCATGAAAATTAATATTTTTGGAAGAAAAAATGTTAGATCAATTGGAATTAATTTATTTATTGCGGGTTAGGGTTACAGATTCAACGGAACCAATAGCCTAGTGGATAGAGACGTTGAATCTTTACGGTTCCAGATGGTAGTTTCAATCTTACCTGAAGCCGGCCAGGGGCTTAGTTGGCCAAAACGTAATAATTGTTTGAAATTTGGTCGAAAAATGAGTGAGTGGGGAAGCTTTAAAACATTGTTAAATGATTAGAACTGCTACTTAACATTATCATTCAAACACTAACGTGTATATATATATATATATATATATATATATATATATATATATATATATATATATATATATATATATATATACTAGCAAAAGTACCCGTCGTAGACTGGGTTCAAAAACAGCCTACAGGAAATGGACTCTGATTTATGAATGTATGATAGGTTATGAAAAGGAAGGGTTGTAAAGAGATAGCTTCGAATTTGGGGGGTTAGGGTTAGGGTTAGCTGAGCAGGTGATCTATAAACTGTAATAATTGTTTGAAATTTGGTCGAAAAATGAGTATATATATATTATGTACACACACACACACACACACACACACACACACACACACATATATATATATATATATATATATATATATATATATATATATATATGTATATGTTTTTTTTTATTACATTTTCATCCCAAACAAGACAAATTGCCACTTTGGTGTAGGGGACTACTATCAGGGAAAACATCTACTGGGGTACTATGTAGGGATTTGGACAGCAAGACGTCAGTTCACGTTACACTTGAACTTCTGCACGTCAGTACTGTTGGGGAAGCAGGGACCTGGAATGGAATTCCAGAGTCTAGCGGTTCTGGGGAAGAAACTATTACAGTAAAAAGATCTTTTACATCTAGGGATCTCTACAGTGTGGTGGTGGGATTTAGCAGCCTGTCGGGTTTGTTGAGGGTGCTCACGTCGTGGGGGCACAAGTGATTGCAGTTCGTCAGAGCATTCACCACTAAAATACTTGTAGAAAAGGCAGAGGGATGCAATATTTCGCCGATGGGACAGAGGCTGAAGCTTAGATGCCAGTTCAGGGCCTATGAGGTTTGCGACTCTCTTTTGAACCTTGTCAAGGAGCGAGAGACTAGTAGCAGATGCACAAGCCCAGATGTGACAGCAATACTCCATACATGGGCGAATGGTGGCCTTATAGAGGTACAGGATACTTTTGGGTGTTAGTAGTTGTCTAGCACGGTAGATATATATATATACACATGGAAGTTTTAAAAACCAAGAGCAATGCGGAAAGGACCGGTATACTCTTGTTTTCTTTTTGAAATGGGAGATATTTCTCCTGAAATTAATCATGGTTCCATACCACCAACGAACTTTATATACACCGGACATACCAATAACTTGGAGGAGTGATAAATGAATAAATAGTTAGACATTTCTCTACTCAAACATACCCATCTACTTGTTTGTTTGTTTTTCTTTTCTTTACTCTTGTGATTCTGGTCCTTTCCGCATTGCTCTTGGCTTTTAAAACTTCCATATATTTTAGTTGGTTAGTTACTTGGTTGTTTTTGTTTTACGGCATATCAACATTTTCAGGTTATTTAATGCCGAATTCAAAGATTTTGAAGAAAAATTTTTTTAATAGAATATATTTGTTGTTTTCGAGTCGGTTTCTATTCAACCCATAGTTGGGACCCTAACAGGTACTACTACTCCGGGTCAGAGTGGACCTGAGAGCAATGGTAATTAAAGGGTGGCTCGACACTCCTCAAAGCCCGCAAGCTGGGGCCTCACCACTGGATATAGTTTAAGGTCATATCCAGGACCCCATATATTAAAAAAAAAAATATGTAAATAAACATATTTTTTAAATATGTAAATAAACGACGGCGTGTTTGTTTAAAGAAAATAATAGAAGCGGTGATGCAGCGTGGTGACAAGAGAGAGAGAGAGAGAGAGAGAGAGAGAGAGAGAGAGAGAGAGAGAGAGAGAGAGGGGGGGGGTGAGGGAGAAAACATTACCTGTGCTTGAGAATTTGCTTCGGTTGTTGATAGCAAAAATGTCCACGAGATTAGCATCAAACATTACTTTTCCAAAATCCTCCGTCAATTCCAAGGACTTGGATGCATCGACAATATCAGTATCGACCGGAATCATCTACAAGAACCAGAAACAAACATTAAAAGAACTATTGAAATTGGCAAAAAGATGTTTTTTTTTTCAAAACATTTTTTGCTGCTTCTTAAGATAAAGTCGACAAATCGATTTTTTTTTTTTTTAAATATGTTGTTTTAAGCAAAAACAATATTACGGAATTAATTGTCATGTCGAAAATAGTAATATATCCAACCATTATGAAAAATCATCCAGTAAAACGACTACAGTTGTGTTTTTAGTAAAAAAAAAAAAAAAAAAAAAAATTATGTATCGCCAATGGTCAGCCCTTAAAGTGGCGAAAAGTAGAAAAGTATGTCCCCTGTATTCGCAATTTTTAAGATGTTTATCTGGGCTGGAGTTGAAAAAAACCCAGCCTATCCTGCCTTGACAGAGTACAAAATAGAATTTGTGTCTTAGTGGGGGATGCCCTTTTCTCTTCCCTGCAGCCTCTCTCCCACAGAAGAGACGTTGCGAGCCTGTCTTTGTTTTATCGTTATTTCCATGGCATCATCCGAGCTCCAATCTCTGGCCCCCCCTCGCCAATCTTTCACGAAAAACACCCGTCTATCTGAAACCACTGTCAATAATTTTCTCCACTCTTTATCTGTGCCTAAATCAAAACGTAGATTTCATGAACAAAGCTTCTTTCTTAGAAGTGCATGCCTGTGGAATTCTGTTCCCTTTGCCTATTTCCCACCTGACTACAACTTGGATGTCTTCAAGTCCAACATAAACAAATTCCTGATGAATCGCCCCCTTAAGTAAGACACTTTATCAAATGTCCAATACTTACGATTACTACATGCAATAACCCTTATCCCCGAGTGGCTTCCGGGCCTTGATAAGTGGTGACCTTCAGGTAAATAAATAATAAAAAAAAAATGTTGTGTGCATGCATGTGTAAGTGTATGTATGTGTGTGAGTATGGATGTGTGTGCGTGTGTGTGTGTGCATGTGTCTGTGTGTGTGCGTGTGTGTGTCTGCGTGTGTGCGTGCGCACGCGCATGTGTATGATTCGGAATTGTTGTACTCACCCTCCAACAGTGAAACCGAGGAATGTGCGAAGTCAGAATCAGAATTTCGTTGTTTTTGCATCGACTGCCATCTGGTGGAAAACAGAACCAGGTTTTCTTTTAAAATCAAATTATGTATTAACATTACACGCACATGAAATTATATATATATATATATATATATATATATATATATATATAATTTATAAAATATATATGGCGATTAAGCTACACTGAATATTCTGCGTTTCATCCACTATAGGATTCGTCAGGCTTATGCGCGAATTCTGTGGTTGCTTCTTGTTTTTATATATGTTGAGGATTTCTAGTTAGCCAATCAGCTTTCTAGTATCCACCGCGCCCCTTCCTATCAGCCTATGGGCATGCATTTTATCGAACAAAGGATCTGTTTTAGAACTAGGTTAGTGGTTTAAGGTAGATCTTTTCCTTCCTTTTTTTTTTCTTCCTTTTTTTTTATATATATATAAATATACCTATGTGTACACACATACATGCACATATATATACATATATATATATATATACATATATGTGTGTGATCGTTTATATATGTTCATGTTTATTTAATTTATTTATTTGTTTGTTTTCTATTGTTATTGTTAGTTTTAAAGCTATTTTGTATCGCTATCCTAGAGTAAGTTTTATTTTGTGAACACAGTTGTTTGCTATTTCTCGTCTACAGTTTAATAGATTTTGAGGTTCTTTAAAGTACAGGATAGCAAATTTTTCATGGAGGCATAATTTACATGGGTCGTCTAAATGTCTGCACGTGGTAGCTTGTCTCATTATGTTCCATTCGACTACCGGCGAATGTCCACTTTCTTTGAGTTCCCAGTATTTATTCGCTAGTGTTGTTTTTATACATACATACATATATATATATATATATATATATATATATATATATATATATATATATATATATATATATATATATATAGGAGAACAATAGGGATGAGAAATGAAGTCACAAAAACTATATATTGGTGGATATAGATTAGTTCATTTATTCAATAAGGGAATACAAACAATTAGTTGAGAGATAGAAGGGACTCTTTATGCCAAGGTATTTCGAAGCCTAATGCTTCTCATCAGAACAGTAGAGAAGATGCTAGGTAACATAATGGGGATGCGGCGTGGGATTCATTAGGAACGAAATAGATCAATTAAAATTATGATTGATGTTGGGAGGAGTTTTATCGAATTCTAAATAAAGGAGGAGCGTATAATATAAAGTGTAGAAAGGTGTCTTTATCACAGTCTTAAATTGATGTGGTATATGTTTTAGGGCTAAATGGGAGGTATAGTGTGGATGGGTGGTAATTCTATTTTATCGGTGGGTAAGATGTCTATTATCTATAGAGGTGCATATTTTGACAGATGCAACCGAGACAACAACAGCAATATAGAATGGTGTATAATTTGGGGAGGGGTGTCATGGTGATGATTTAAGGCAAATGAGCGAATGGGTGTGTTCTAAGCAGGGTTGAACAAGAAAGGATCGGATTTTGCATGCAAAAGTATTTGATGAAACAACAAGTAAGTCAAAGATCTTACTTGATAACAAAAAAAGTGAAGCAGAGGGAATATGGTGAAGAAAAAGGTGATTACACATGAATGGATAGTTTGGTGGAAGATAAATAATCCAGTGACGGTAAAATCCAAATATATAACTTCAAGAAAGCTAATTGAATTTCCATTTGCACAAGTAAAATCCAAGGAAATCCCGTAATTGGAAGAAGATGGTCCATAATAATCCAAAGGCAGAAATCCATGGAATAATTCACAAAAATGTGTACAAGGAAAAAAGGAAAAAATTCCAATAATATTAATAAAAGAAAAATAAGATGTGCTTTTCACTCTACTGCCGAGACATAAATATAAATAAGAAAGATCAGGGAAGAAAAAAAAAAAAAAAAAAGAAATGGTGATAGTTAAATATTAAATAGAGAAACAAATGTCAAAATGATCCAGACAGGAAATGTTAAAGGCGCGAAAAAAATATATAGGGCAAAATGATATAGGTCAACTGAAATGTACAGGTCCTCACTTAAAAAAAAGGTAAGCAAGAGTTGTTAGAAGACACTAAATGGAAAATAAATAAAAATATATATAATATATATAATATATTTTATATATATATATATATATATATATATATATATATATATATATATATATATACATACATATATATATATATATACATATATATATATGTACAGGGTGTCCACAAAGTCTGGCTGCATAATCTACACGGTGCCCACAAAGTCTGGCTACATAATCTACACGGTGTCCACAAAGTCTGGCTACATAATCTACACGGTGTCCACAAAGTCTGGCTACATAATCTACACGGTGTCCACAAAGTCTGGCTACATAATCTACACGGTGTCCACAAAGTCTGGCTACATAATCTACACGGTGCCCACAAAGTCTGGCTACATAATCTACACGGTGTCCACAAAGTCTGGCTACATAATCTACACGGTGTCCACAAAGTCTGGCTACATAATCTACACGGTGCCCACAAAGTCTGGCTACATAATCTACACGGTGTCCACAAAGTCTGGCTACATAATCTACACGGTGTCCACAAAGTCTGGCTACATAATCTACACGGTGCCCACAAAGTCTGGCTACATAATCTACACGGTGTCCACAAAGTCTGGCTACATAATCTACACGGTGTCCACAAAGTCTGGCTACATAATCTACACGGTGTCCACAAAGTCTGGCTACATAATCTACACGGTGCCCACAAAGTCTGGCTACATAATCTACACGGTGTCCACAAAGTCTGGCTACATAATCTACACGGTGTCCACAAAGTCTGGCTACATAATCTATACGGTGTCCACAAAGTCTGGCTACATAATCTACACGGTGCCCACAAAGTCTGGCTACATAATCTACACGGTGTCCACAAAGTCTGGCTACATAATCTACACGGTGTCCACAAAGTCTGGCTACATAATCTACACGGTGTCCACAAAGTCTGGCTACATAATCTACACGGCGCCCACAAAGTCTGGCTACATAATCTACACGGTGTCCACAAAGTCTGGCTACATAATGTACCTATTTACTATGCCTCCCCACAGGACAGAGTTAGACACCAGGGTCGTTTTTTTAACGTGGAGAAAAGGTACAGAGTGTCCACAAAGTCTGGCTACATAATGTAGCCAGACTTTGTGGACACTCTGTATATATATATATATATATATATATATATATATATATATGATGATGATTGCAACGTCTTATCTTATCAATATATATATATATATATATATATATATATATATATATATATATATATACATACATACAGTGGCACCTCTACATACGAGCTACTCTATTTATGAGAAATTCGAGACACAAGATGTCTTCCGAGCAAAGCTCTTGACCTAGATATCAGAGAAACTCCAAGTTACTAGAGTTTCCAGATGCTACCGCTAGGTGGTTGAATGATCGAGACCACTTAGCATCAGCTCGTCTTAGTTAGTATGTGTGTTTCCCGCCATACAGACCCCATTTCGCAACTCTCTCCCTCACTCCTCCACCACGACGCTTTCACC
>NC_136523.1:35743936-35773936 GCF_053919585.1 Euprymna scolopes
AAAAAACCGTCTGTTTTGAAAAAAATCAAAAAAAAATCGTCTGTTTTAAAAAAAGAAAGAAAAATCGTCTGTTTTGAAAAAAAAAAATTTTCTATTTTAAAAAGAAAACAAATTTTTTTTGAAAACGAAACAAATTTTCTATTTTAAAAAGAAAAAGGGAATTTGTAACAACCGCTACATATGGTCGGAACAAATGCCCGCCAGGAACATTTCACAGCAATCACCGTTTTGATACAGCCACGCGTATGAAGAATGCATACGAACATGACGTCATGATGCGACCACCACACACATATAACAAAAGGAACTATATTATTTAAATTGAAATTCATTATTAAGATGAGTATCATTTATTAATTTATTTATTGCGGACTATTATCCTCATCTTTATTAGTTGTTGTTTCATGACGTTTTGCCCAACTATTCCTCTGGCCTTTGTGAGGTGGTAACTGCGATGGAATAGGAACTCCAAATCTCCTAACTGCATTCTCAGCAATTACTGCATTCCATAGTTGTCGTCTCACCATGTTTTGGCCAAATAAGCCTCTGGCTGACTTTGGGTAGGATCGAAACCGCAATCTTCAGACAATTCTCACCTGGACCTGTAGAGATTTTATGGCAGTTACCATAATGTAATTCTTGTTGGGTAGGTCACCATTTCGGCGGGTCCCCCTTTTGGGGAGTCGTCGAAATTAATAAGACGGGAGTAGAAACAGACCTGGGAATAATAATAAAAAAACAAAGGAACTTTCAAACGAAACGGTTTTATATTCATTTCAGCGTACAAGTGGTATCGGGTTATAGAAAGGTGGTGATTTTCATTTTTGTCCCCTGACTCTGGAACCATTCGCGTCTCCGTCTTTCTGCTTCCAACACTTTTTGTATCTCTTTTTGTCTTTCCCACCAGAACTGTTCTCCGTCCTGATTGGTTACAACCTCTGGTCACATTTTGAGGAAAGGAGGAAGGAAGGAAGGAAGGAAGGAAGGGGGAAAGGGGAGAGTAGAGAGAAAGAGACACGTAATGGAGAAATAGTAGTCTTGGCTTCACTACAGATTCAACATCTTTATCCACTGCGCCACGAAGGGCGATCAAGGTTGGATTCTTTGATCTTATAAATCCACGTTTATTTATTATCTGATCTTTCATGGTGAACGTGGTGAGATGACAACAACTATGGATGGCAGTAATTGCTGAAAATGCAGTCAGGAGATTCGGAGTTCCTATCCCGTCGTGGTTACCACCCGATGAAGGCCAGAGGAATAGTTGGCTGAAACGTCATGAAACAACATCTAAGAAGGATGAGGATAATGGTCTGCAATAAATAAATTAAAAGGAACTATGTTATGCTTCCTCGTGTATGAATATAGTGAACAGGCTGGAACATTCGAGAAGGCCTGTATATAAGTATTTGCCTGCCAAAATCAAATTAGGTTTTCTTCCAAATTCTCAACAACAGCACCTGCTTAAGGAAACTGTCTATTTAGACATTAAACAGCATCGCCAAGAATGCCAGAGAACAACCAGTTTTCACTTCAATGCCCAACATGGAAAGTTACCACATATAACGAGGACTCAAACCTCCTTTTGAATATTCTTATTTCAAACTATATGAACGCACACACCCACACACGTCTTTTATGATTTAAAAAAGTTTTTTTTTATTCGATTTTCCCCCCAAACAAGGCACATTGCCACTTTGATGTAGGAGGTTACTATTGGGGACATAAGTTGCAGGGGTACTATGTGGGGAGTTGGGCAGCTGTTAAAGAACAGCCGCCTGTTCTTGTAAGTGAGTAAATAAGAGATAGGATAGTCGAGGATTCGAACTTGCGAAGCTAGATTTGGAATTGAGAATTCCGATCATAAGTTAAAATAAATACAGAATACATAATGTTATTGAAATACATAATGTTATTGAAATACATAATGTTATTGAAAATGGAATGTAGAATTACCATTGTTTAGTTCACATAAAATAGTTAGATATCTGTTTATAGAGTAAGGAATATAATGAAATAATTTTGTGAAATTAAAATAAGGAATCTAGATCAGAGCAATAGAAAATATTAAACCTATTTGTGAAGTAGGTTAGAGAAATCGAGTTGAAACATGTAAGTAACAATGCATGCTTAAACATGAAGGCCATGTGTCTAATATGCACGTGTTGGTCATGCAATGACGTCAGGAGTTTTGAATTTAGTTAGATAAGTCAGTTAGTCAGCAGACAGTCGGGGAGTCAGAAGTCAGTCAGTCAGAGGGGACAAGTAAGAAGAGTGAGTCAGAGACAGAGCTGACATCAAACCTTGGAAGCGAAGGTTAGAAGAAAGAATCATGTAAAGACTTGAATTCCTTGATGCAAAGCCATTGACCGGTCGAAATGGAATAAACAAACAACTTCATCTTTTTGTATCTGCGTCTTTGTGTTATGTTATTCAACAGAAAAGGTATTGTCAATTTATATTATAAGAACTTTGTGAAAATCATCATCTCAAAAATAGGTAAAGAAATATATGTGTCAATATTTATAGAAACACTCCCATTCACAGAACTATCAAACAGTATAAATGTCAAACTATATCTCGGTCTATCTATCAATATATAAGATCTCCCTCTCATTATGAATTACATGTTCTGGCTCACTATTAAAATGTCCCTGTCTCTGTGTTAAATATATCTAAGACTCTCTTACTAAGACGAACAACAACAACAGTATATACGACATCCCTTCTAACAAAATAACACCCCTATGTAACACAGCAAGATGTTTGTTCCCATTACACTTGAACTTCTGCATGTCAGTACAGTTGGGAAAGCAGAATCCCGGAAGTCTAGTATTTCTGGGGAAGAACTTGTTGGAATAGGCTTTCTTACAGCTAGGGATCTCTACTGTGTAGGGGTGGGATTTTGCTGCTTGTTGGGGTATTTACATCGAGGGAGTACAAGTGCTTGTAGCTAATTCGAGCATTCAGCATTAAAATACTTGTAGAACAGGCAGAGGGATGCAACATTTCATTGATGGGACAGAGGTTGAAGCCAAGATAACAGTTCAGGACCTATCAGGTTGGCGACTATGTTTTGGTTCCTGTCCAGGAGTGAGAGACTAGTAGCAGATGCACCAGCCCAAATGTGGCAAGACTACATAAGCGAATGGAAATAACACTAAGAAAAGGTGCACTAATCCTCATATAAGCCAACGTAGAATAGCCATAGCGTGGGGATTTTCTTTCCGCTTCGAATACTATGCTGTTAATCACGGTTTATTTGTATGAGGAAATTGTCCTGACAAACTCTTGTGCAGAGATACCGTATACACTAAACATTCAAATGAACAAGAAAATGCATGTTTTGTTTTTACCACCCTAAACCCCCCCCGTCTCTCCCCGCCATCGATTAACTTGAACCTATTTAATAATCTAAAGTAAAGATTATTTAAATCCTGTCTTATTTCGATGTTCACTTTTCACGAATAAAAACATTTACTAAGCGTGAAGTAGCTCCTTTCTTTTTAATTCATGACAAATTTATTCGCTAAAAGTAGAAAGAAAAAAAAAATGTCCGAATACTGCAACCAGAGAGATTTGATGTGGGACCGTCAACTCTGCAATCGGAAAGGCGGTACAATCTGAGTGGTAATGACAGTGAGATCGGGAATACTTTAACATAGTTTTTTAAACGGTCGACGGATTTTCACGGGATCGGTATCATTTTGAAGCTCGCTCCTTCAGACGACAAATATCGAAAAATTCGCCTGAAACATTATTTTCAGATTTATGAACTGTTTGCAAAAATAGCCACAAGGACTTAAAGCCTGTCCGCGGCACACTTATCAGATAAAAATCAGTAATTTCAAGCCTCTTTTTTTTTTTTTTTTTTACAAAGGAGTCACCACTTGTCCAGGCCCAGAGGCCACTCGAGGATAAGGGTTAATGAGTGTACAGTGGTCAAAGGGAACATGTAGTAATCTTTAGTCGTGAAAATTTGGTAAATTGGATTACTTAAGGGAATGACTCATCAAGAATTTGTTCACATTGGACTTGAAGACAATTAGATTGCAGTCAGTTGGAAAGCAGGAAAACGGAATAGAGTTCCACAGGCGTGCAGTTCTAAGAAAGAAGCTTTGTTCATGGAATCTACTTTTAAGTTTAGGCACAGATAAAGAGTGTACTATTCCCACAATACCCCCCCCCACTTTATTAATCCTTCAATATAAATTCCACGCAAGGAAACACTTACGTTAGAACAATTTAAACTAATATTTCTAACACGTAAATAAATGTTGTTTGATTCATGTTAATACAGCAATTTCGTGTTCTTTGTCGGGTG
This sequence comes from Euprymna scolopes, assembly GCF_053919585.1. NCBI lineage: Eukaryota > Metazoa > Mollusca > Cephalopoda > Sepiida > Sepiolidae > Euprymna > Euprymna scolopes. The sequence continues at coordinate 35,748,261 of NC_136523.1, forward strand.
TCGTTATTTTCCGGATTTCATTTTTATTTTTTGTGTAAAGATGTGGATTAGTGAAACCTTTTTATTAATCGACGATCCCGTTAAATTTACTTTTAATGGCCCCGTTGATACACTAACACATGCAACCACGGTCCTAAAAGTCGATAAAGCTCGATTATAAATTGGCGACCTGTAGGAAAACATTGGTCAGTTTGGGAAAAAAAAAAAAAAAAGATGGTCCGTTTTTCAAAAGGAAGAAATGGTCAATTTTCCAAATTAAAAATGAAGTCTCTTTGAAAAAAAAAAAAAAAATGGTCCGATTTTAAAATGAAAAAGAATTAACTTTTAAATAGGAACAAGTGAACCATGTATGCCCCCCCCATGAGTGCACAAGGAACGAGGCATAAAAAAATGACTAAGTTCAGCCCGCCCCCACAATTAGCCCCCAAAGTCTCCAGAGGACGTTAACTCCTGGTGAAAATGAACGAATGGTACAGTTTTAGGCCTTAACATATGTAAATGTGAGTTTTGCACCCTGCAAAAAAAAAAAAAAAAAAAGAAATGATTAAGTCCATCATTTGCCCCCACTCTCCAGATTTAGCCCCAAAAGTCCCTAATGCTTTAGCATATTTCAATTTGAGTTCAGCACCATGCAAAACTGCTAAATAGACATACACAGAAAGTTTTGGACAAATATGATAAAATAATCCCCAAAATGGAGTGTTTTTATTAGCTCTGAAAAAGCCCCTGGGGCACACCCAAGAGTTATAACAAACTATAAAATTATATAGAAATCAATTAGTTACAACTTTTCAGAAAGTTTCATAAAAATCCAAGGCATCAGTTTTTTTTAATAAACACAAAAGTGTAAATTTTTGCTCTTAACCCGAAAGGCACCCCTAAAGGGGGGTGCAACCGGAGTTTTCCCGGAAAATTTGTTTTGTCACTTATTTGCTCATATCATGTTTAATGTTTGTGCAAAATTTCAAAAAATTCCAAGTCGTAGTTATTGAGAAAAGTACGGATAGACAAATGAACAAGGGTGAATTTACAGGTCCGTCCTCGTTTTGTCGGGGGGGGGGGGGACGGACCAAAAGAACAATTAATTTGTTAAGTTTTTATTTATTTTTTTATTTTATATATATACAACTTTTTTCCATAGATAAAACAGAATTTACGGTACTTACCTTTGGGTAGGTAGATTCTCTAAGAGAAAAAAAATGGTATCCCTGGAAGAAAAGAAAAAAAAATCTTGCATAATCTTGTACAACTGATTCCATTTGTGACACGCAAAGCTCTTGTAGACGTTCCTATTTATTTACCTCCCCACAAGGGCGGAGTTAGAGGCACAAGGTCGGTTTTTAATGTGGGGAAAATCCAGCTCCCTGAAAAGGGGCACTCTGGATAGGAACAAAAGTAAAAATTGCCTCAATCTAGAAGGATTTCAAATACACTTCCTTCCAATTCGACCAATGTTCGACCAAGCTTCTGTGGCTTAGAATACCATTTTCTTAGTGTCACATTGTACCATAATGTGCTGTGATGTCGTGTAGACAGCAGTCGCTGGAGTGAAATAGAGAGAGGAGCAGTAGGAGGTAGTAGGACTGGTGACGTCACGTGGAGATAGCAGCAGGAGCAGTAAGACAAAGAGAGTGGAGTGGGAAAAACATGACGGCGTGAACAGCAGGAGAAGGAGAGCAGATAACAATGATTCTCTGCTAGCAAATATTATTAAATGGAACGGAGACATTTTGATTTATGATTCTTTTTTTTAATTTTTCGATTTTCCGTATAATCTTTTTCGTATCAAAATAATAAATTGTTGATAGAAGTTCCATAGTTTATATATATATATATATATATATATATATATATATATATATATATATATATGTATATATGTATGTATATATATATATATATATATATATATATATATATATGTATATATGTATGTATATATATATATATATATATATATATATATATATATATATATATATATATAAAAATTAGTTCGTTCAGCCATAATCGAAATCGAAACCAAAACTTATGAAGAATTCTTGATAAAATTATTTATATAAAAAAAATACATTACTGGAGTGCCGGCCCTGTCGGTGGGGCATTAGAATACGCCGACTGGCCCCCTGCAGAGGGTAAAAGTCCCTCAATGGGGGTCCTGGATATGACCTTAAACTATATCCAGTGGTGAGGCCCCAGCTTGTGGGCTTTGGGGAGTGTGGTGCCACCCTTTAATTACCATTGCTCCCAGGTCCACTCTGACCCGGAGTGATAGTACCAGTTAGGGCCCCAACTATGGGTTAAATAGAAACTGACATGAAAACAACAAATATATTCTATTAAAAAAATTTTTCTTCAAAATCTTTGGATTCGGCATTAAATAACCCGAAAAGGGTTGATATGCCATAAAACAAAAACACCCAACCAACCAACTGGAGTGCCATCAGCTAAAATCGAAACCGAAACCAAAACTTATGAAGAATTTTTGATAAAATTATTTATATAAAAAAAATAGATTACTGGAGTGCCATCAGCTAAAATCGAAACCGAATATTAGAAATGAGAAAAAAAGTTATGGCCCATTGATTTAGAATGAGTACTTTATTCCAAATTGATAGTTGAATATGGTTCAATTCTTGCTCATTTTTGCATTAAATGTACCATAGTGTGCTGCGACGCCACGTAGACAGCAGTCGCTGCAGTGAAATAGAGAGAGAAGCACTAGGAGGTAGCAGGACTGGTGACGTCACATGGGGATAGCAGCAGAGCCAGTAAGACAGAGAGAGTGGAGTGAAAGAGTCCGGACAGCATGGACAGCAGACTGAAAGAGAGCAGACGACAATGAATTCCCGCTAGTTGGTGACAGCTCTGTCAAAAATTGTTATGTAAAATTAAAAGTACGGACAAGAAATAAAAATGAGTTCAAAGTATTTCTTTTATTTGTTTGATTCACTTGGATGATGAAGAATATTACGAGAGGATTACAAAGCACACACAGTACACCTAATCTTACCAAATGGTTACCCATTTAATATTGGCCCATGTTAATGTCGCTTAACTTTGATGATCTAATGAGAACAGGTGCGTCAACATGATTAAACACTTCATAAAATCTCCACACTAACGTAATGTACTTGCAATAACCCTTATCCCTGAGTGGCTTCCGAGCCTTGATAAGTGGTGATCTTTGTGTAAAAAAAAAAAAAAAAAAATTATGATATAAAAAAAATCGATGTCGGAAATAATAATTCCAAATAAATTAAATTAAATATATTATCAATATAATTATATAAAGTTGATGAAATAACAATCTTAAATGGAACACTTAAAATAACTCTCTCGCTAGAAACTAAAAACTAACGTACAGCTATTTAATAAAATCGATTTTCCTTAATATAATATGCAAATGAGGTTACTTCTTAATTGCATATTTTGAAAGAACCATGCTATATATAGAAATAAATGAAACATTAAAGTAATGGATCTTTTGTATACGTTAATCATATTGTGAAAAAACAAACAAACAAACAGACTGACAGGAATACGAATTTATATATATAGATGAGAGAGTTTTAGACTTCAAGTGCTGGGGTCTTGGTTTTGAATCTTGCTATGTCCAGCCATGCTGATGAATTGTGAACAACGAAACATGTGTCCATAGATAATTAAATTTTGGTAGTGTCGGAGGTTAAGTGGTTGATTTTTTGTATAGATAATTACTCAATACCTTTCCAGAATTTTTTTTGGTAGATAATTTTCCATAATTTTTTGTGTAGATAATTACTCGATACTTTTCCATAATTTTTTGTATAGATAATTACTCGATATTTTTCCATTATTTTTTTGTGTAGATAATTACTCGATAATTATCCATAATTTTTTGTGTAGATAATTATTCGATAATGTTCCATAATTTTTTGTGTAGAAAATTACTCGATAATTTTCCATAATTTTTTGTGTAGATAATTACTCGATAATTTTCCATAATTTTTTTGTGTAGAAAATTACTCGATAATTTTCCATAATTTTTTGTGTAAATAACTATTTTTGCCTGATACATAAGTATATCAAAGAGTTTTCCTGTTAATTTATTCGGCACTGACATATTTCATCTGTGCATGTCTATCTGGAAGCACTCTTGAAAAAGTTTCTCAAGTCGATGCTCATCTCCATTAACGAATCGTACATACCTGCGTTCCAGATGTTTCTTCAAATTCTCATCGTTCAAACGAGTTTTGCATTCTTGCAGAATCTCCTTAGCTTTCTCCTCCGTCTGAAATGATAAGACATCAAAATTTATAAAAACATCAAATTTTTTGAGGAAAACCAAAGCAAAACATTTTTGAACTAGCGGGGGGGGGGGGCTTTGCCGGTCGTAAAATACGCTTAAATATGATATTTTAATTTGTCTAGATTTCATAAATATTATTATAGAGTCGTGATTTTAAAAGTAAAAGAAAAAAAGTATTTGAGTGCCGTCAGCTAGAATCGAAACTGAAAACAAAAACTGTAGCATTCAAAGCTGGTGACGTTACCACTGTATTAACGTGATACGCATAGGAATTGATTAAAATTAAAAATTAAAAATAAACTAAGATGAATGTACAAAATGTTTAATGATTTTTTTTAATTTTGACCCACTTTTGACCCTTTAAAACTATTTTAACCTGTTAAAGACCCATAAAAGAACAGTCCGTAAAAAATCCAATCATTTGAGGCCCCTAGTGTTGCTTGCTCTGAGACTTTTAGTTTTGGAAGAGATAGAGTTTGAAAATATGGCGACAGACAGACAGACAGACAGACGTAATGAGTTTGTTAAAGTAGACATGTTAAATGTATGTGTCGGTCAGTAAAAGAAGGAAGGTCCACATGCGGAGATAGGTTATCAACGTTATTATTTAAAGAAGGTTAACACCGGAAAAGGAAGAAACATGACTCCTTAAGGGGAGAGTTCTCAAACCAAAGGGACATAACTCAGGATGCCAAGTTCACTCTCTTCACAAAGTTTTATAAATTAGACTAGCGAGGCTACCCATAGAACAATTAAATAGTCGTCGGCACGTGTCTGTCTCGGAAGATGATGGCATAGCCAGGGCCGGCTTTAAGTAATTGGAGGCCCTAGCCAAAGTGAATTTGGTGGCCCCAAATGAAATCTATATATCTATAAAAGTGAAAATGTGTGTGTGTGTGTGTGTGTGTGCATTTCCATACCAAACTACTCTGTCAATTTTCAGTCTACAGACTCAGGATTTGACATAAGGGGTATTGAGATTTGGGAAAATCTTTTTAATCGGTTTTCGGTCAGAAATTTGGCTGTCAAGGGGTTAAAGTTCAACGATTTGACCTTTGAAAACTCTACCAAACTCCTCTGCCAATTTAGGGTCTAAACACTTGAAATTTTAAATGTAGGTTACTTGGACATGAGTTAAACTTTTTAATTTGATTTGAGCCAAAATAAATAAATGTTTAAGAGGTCAAAATAGGGGTCAAAGTTAAAAAAACTTGACTTCTGCGGTCTCTACCAAATTACTCAGACAATGTCTGGTCTAAACATTGGAAATTTTATATAAAGGGTATTCAGAGATAGGGCAAGTGTTTTAATCGGTTTGGGTCGAAAATTTGAGCTGCCAAGGGGCAAAGTTCAAAAGATTTGACTTTGCGGTGTCTAGCAAACTACTTAGCCAATTTTGGGTTTAAACATTTGAAATTTATACATAACAGGGTATTCTGACATGCGACAAGCGTTTTATATATGAGGCGAAAATTTGGCTGCCAAAAGGTCAAAGTTGAAAGAGTTGACCTTTGCAGATTCTACCAAATTTCTCTGCCAATTTTGGGTCTAAACACTGGAAATTTTAGATATAGGTAACTTGGATATGGGTAAAACCTTTTCTTTTGATTTTAGATAAAGACAATAAATGTTAAGGGGTCAAAATTGGGGTTAAAGTTTTAAAAAATTTACCTCTGCGGTCTCTACGGAATTACTTAAACAATTTTTGGTCTAAATATTTGAAATCTTAAAAGTGTATTCGCACGTAGGGCAAGTTATGAACAGTACAAAAGGTCCGAGCAAAGCCGAGCTGAACTGCTAGTAGAAAAATAAAAAATAAAAACCGAAAAAATAAAATTATGCAATTTATCAAAAGATAACTGCATTCCTATCTAAATCAATAAATAATTGAAATTTATGCAAACATATTCGTGCAGATATCATAAACCTTCAACAAAAATCAACTTTTTGTGATTTGATGACAGCAAAATCTAATATATAAACGGCTGTCCGTCTGTCTCCATATTTTCAAACTCTATCTCCCCCAAGCTAAAAGTTGCAGATCAGCGCTAGAGGTCCTGTAAAAAGTTTTTGACTTCTAATGGGGGTATGAGACGAATGGATTCGCCAATCATTTTTATAACCGACGGCTGTGCTAAACAACCAATCAAAACGTCGCAAAATTGTTATAAAAATCGTCGAATTTTGGATTCACTCAGTTCGCCATTTGCTATGTCACAGACCACATTTAATTCTTCGCCGCCATCTTGGTTACTGATCTGAACTACGCTGCCATCTTGGTTACTGATCCGAACTGCGCCGCCATCTTGGTTACTGATCTGAACTACGCCGCCATCTTTGTTCAACACAAATGTCTCAAAACTTAACAGGGCCTCAAATGACTGGATTTTTTACGGGCTGTTCTTTTATGGGTCTTTAGCAAGTTTAAAAAAGTTTTTAAGGGGTTAAAAATGGGTCAAAGTTGAAAACATCGTTAAACATCTTGTACATTCATCTTAGTTTATTTTTAATTTTTAATCGATTTATGTGCGCTTCGTGTTCATACAGTGGTAACGTCACCAGCTTTGAATGCAACAGTTTCAGTTTTGATTCTAGCTAATGGTACCTAGATACGTTTTTTTTTTTTTTTTTTTGAAATCACGACTCTATAATAATGTGTACAAAATCTAGGCAAATTAAAATATCATATTTAAGCGTATTTTACGCCCAGGCAAAGCCTCCCCCCCTCCCCCGCGCGCTAGTCTTGAATGGAGAGACTGCTCAGGCGTTTTGTCATCATTATTGTTCTCAAATAGTTCTGTTTATTAATTTCAACTTGGAAAAACTTTTTCCTCCGATGCAGCACTAATCAGAATCGCCAATGTTATACGAAGGGTTATAGCGACATTTGGTTGGTTGGTTGTTTTTGTTTTACGGCATATCAACCCTTTTAAGGTTATTTAATGCCGAATCCAAAGATTTTGAAGAAAAATTTCTTAATAGAATATATTTGTTGTTTTCACGTCGGTTTCTATTTAACCCATAGTTGGGGCCCTAACAGGTACTACCACTCTGGGTCAGAGTGGACCTGGGAGCAATGGTAATTAAAGGGTGGCTCCACACTCCCCAAAGCCCACAAGCTGGGGCCTCACCACTGGATATAGTTTAAGGTCATATCCAGGACCCGAATACCAGAGAGAGAGAGAGAGAGCTCGAATGCCTTACTAGACACTAACCTCGATTTTCTAAGGTCTTTACACCCACATTTATATATTGTTTAGATGCACGACTATCGAAGACAACCTGGATTCTTCTCTCATTTAAGAAGAAATTGATTATGTTAAGTATTCGTCTAGTAATACCATAAGATCTGATTTTCATAAGACCATGCCATACGATGTCAAAAGCCTCCCCTTCCCTGCCTTATCCAGTGCTTCATTCAAAGATTACAGTTAAAATACCTGCAGTAGAACGGATTTGCCTAAATTCATGTTGATGGTCTGTCAGAAGTTTAGCAACTGTAAGGTGCTGGATTAGAGCTTGATTAAGTATAGACTCAAATATTTTGGTTGGTTGGTTGTTTTTGTTTTATAGCATATCAACCCTTTTCGGGTTATTTAATGCCGAATCCGGGGATTTTGAAGAAAATTTTTTTTAATAGAATATATTTGTTGTTTTCAAGTCAGTTTCTATTTAACCCATAGTTGGGACCCTAACAGGTACTACCATTCCGGGTCAGAGTGGACCTGGGAGCAATGGTAATTAAAGGGTGGCTCCACACTCCCCAAAGCCCGCAAGCTGGGGCCTCACCATCGGATATAGTTTAAGGTCATATCCAGGACCAGCGACATTCGGAACTCATGAAAATAGATAAAATATAAAGCCTCAAGACGGAACCATGTTGGAAAATATTTGCAATTCACCGTATAAATCTTTCAGATCAAGCGCAGTATTCAAATCCATACAACATTCCATTATATACAAATTGGAACGATAAAATTGTCGCCCTAGAAAAGACGACATGATTCCATTTCCGTTTGATGAAAACAGGTTTTCTTTTTTTGTTCCAGACCATCTACTAGTTGGTCTGTTGTGTACAAATCCCAAGATTGGTAGGAGCCGTCTATCATGTCTGAAAGGGACCCAATATTCAACGAACGAGAACGGAGATGCGCCGCTGTACAACTCATGCTCTCTACCGATCCAAGTTATCACAACAGGACCATTGCCAGCACCTTCAAAATGCATCGCTGCATTGTCACGAGTAACAGGGACGTACCCAAGGGGATGAAAACAATGTTTCCAGCCAGGGTTAGGGTTAAAATTGGTGAGAAAGGGTGAAAATTTGAAAAAATTAGAATTTTCCCTGTGAAGGTCGAACGACTGCATTACGAATATGTATCCGTAACGTAATAGCTATTGGTTCATATGTGAATTTTTAGCCTTGCAGCAAACATGTCTTTATAAGCTAAACGTTTTGGTTTCACTTCTTGGGGGTGGTGCATGAATCAATTTTTTAACTTTTTAAATCATTACTATATATTGAGTCCAATATAATATAATCTATAAATATGAAAGCGAAAATGTATGTATGTGTGTTCGCTTTTTCTGTGTGTCTACAAAAGGCTTTTTTCAGAGAAGCGGTCAGTCGCCTAACAACTTTTTAAAACTTTTTATATCACATATAAATCGTAATATCTCAGCGTTAACACTAATTCTGGCAGTATTTTCCGTCTATCGGCAGAAATGTCCGAAAGCAATCAGCTTTGATCAATGTGGAAATATTTTCCATATATCAAACAATTGATATTTAATTTGGACAAGGGGAGCTGTTTCCCCCTATCCCCAACATCTTGGAAAAAAAAAAAAGCGTTCTGCACTAAATGATACCCCGCAGTCAAAAGCTGACCTCATTAAGTCATTAAAACGTGTATCTGCTAATTTAAGTAATTAAATAAATTCAACCGTTAGCATCTCACGGTGGCCCAAAACCACACACACCTTCAAACACCCAGGGCAACGCCGGGTACCCCTCGCTAGTATAATAATAAATACAAAATCTGCATTAATTAATAAAAATATCATATTTAAGCATATTTCATGACCAGCCTGCTAGTATATATACATATATATATATATATATATATATATATATATATATATATATATATATAGCAATTAAGCTACACAGAATATTCTGCATTTCATTCTCGTGAGAATTCATCAGGCTTCTGCGAAAAGTTGTGGTTATTGCACATTTATACATCCACACATACTATTGACAAATTCTCATGAGAATGAAATGCAGAATATACTGTGTAGCTTAATTGCCATATATATTTTCATAACTTACTACCTATGTATTGAGCACTGTTGAAGTAAATACTGAAAAATTTACGCATAAAATTATATCTTTATATATTAATGTATGTGATTAAATGAAGCAATCATATATATATATATATATATATATATATATATATATATATATATATAATAATAATAATAATAATAATTCAATATAGCGTAATGTAAAAATAAAAAGGTATTTGCAGCTTCTCTTCCAATTTTCGGATTTTAATCATGTCAAATCACACTTTATTTCCCTTTGACGGATTGATTGTTGCTATTTCTTCTGATGAGTTAAGGGCATAATAGATTCACTGATTGATATAATAATTAAGTGATTGATTTTGCGCTACGAAGCAGATACTGTCAAGAATTGTATAAGTCAACTGAATTAAAGGAATAAATTATAAGATGGTCAACATCATGAATTTTGGAATATAACTTTTTGTCATTTATTCTCTATATTGCTCTGTAATTACATTGAGCTTCTTAAATAAGGATTGATATATATTATAAGAAAATATATTTCTACAGAAATATATATATATATATATATACATACATATATATATATATATATATACACACATATATATATATATATATATATATATGACAGCCCCTTTAAGAAATATATATATATATATATATATATATATATATATATATATATATATATATATATATGACATCCCCTTTAAGAAATTCGTTTCTTATCGTTGAGCACTTTCAGTTGAATTAAAAAGTCGGTCAATTTAGCTCTTATGCGTAGATCATGATATAACGATTAGATCACTGTCTGTCTGACGTAAATGAACACTTAAAATTAAGATGTTTAAAATTCAACGTTGTTTCAAGCGGTTAATGGTAGCCGAATGGATACGGTCTCCGCTAATCGAGCCAGAGATGTCTCGTGATGCGGGGTTCGAATCGTTCGACTGGTAGTAATCGTGACACCCTGCACTGAAGATTCCCGAAAGGATGAAACACTAGTGTCTGTAGGTATTTAATTATTATAGTAGAACATTATATATATATATATATATATATATATATATATATATATATATATATATATATATATATATATATACTAGCATTTCATTTTATATATACTAGCATTTCAGCCTGGCGTTGCCCGGGTGTTTGGAGGTGTGTGTTGAGAAACCAAAAAAAGTAGTAGTAGTAGGAAGGCAGGCTCGATCCATGACGTGAAGGAGGAAAAGAATGTGCAAAAAACGTGACGTCTTTGCTGTTACGACCACCGTCAAACCGGAAGTGACGTAGGGTTAGGGTTAGGGTTAGGCAATCGAAAAGAGGGGATGACTTTCGAAAATATCAGCGAAAAAAGCGACCCCTCCCTGTAGAAAACTGCCCAGTTGAAGGTGAAGAAATTAATGTTTTTAGCCAATTTTTTGATATTTGTCATCTGAAGGGTCGAGCTTCAAGACGATACTGATCTTGGTCAAATCTGTCGCCTCTGTCAAAAGTTTTAGGCAGACATGCAAACATACATACATACATTTATATATTGGTAGCTCAAATTTTCGACACAAACCGATTAAAAAGCTTGCCCTATCTCTGAATACCCTTTATATAAAATTTCAAATGTTTAGACCAGAAATTGTCTAAGTAATTAGGTAGAGACCGCAGAGGGTTTTTTTTTTTTTTAACTTTGACCCCTATTATGACCCCTTAACATTTATTGTTTTGGGCTCAAATCAAGTTATTAAGTTAGATCCATGTCCAAGGAACCTATATCTAAAATTTCAAGTGTTTAGAACCAACATTGGCGGTGGGGTTTGGTAGAGTTCTCAAAGGTCAAATCGTTGAACTTTGACCCCTTTGACTTTGACATGTTCACTTTTATAGATATATAGACTATATATATATATACACTAGCAGAGGGACCCGACATACAGAATGCCTTTATCTTATTAGGCAGAAGGTTGAGTGTTGCTATTCTGTACGTTCTCAATTAGAGCTTTCTCTTGCTTTCAGTCCACAGTTGGGAATCCAAATTAAGCCAATAGGATCACAGAAACAAACAATACATTCTTTCTAATGTTACTTAAAAAAAAAATATATATATAATTTTTTTTTTTTTTTTTTTTTTTTTTTTTTTACCTTTTTGCAATTTTGGGTCTTTTTGTAGACGTGAACAGCTTGCAGAACAGCATCGACCAAGCCCAAATACAAAGTTTCAATCTGTCTGTGAGATTAAAAAAACAAAGAGAAAAATCTATATAAACTACGGTGTTTGAATATATGGTTAAGTGGCAGTTTTAGTCATTGAGGACTGCTTTAAAGTTTCACCGCCAACTCATTTTTTCAACCAAATTTCAAACAATTATTACAGTTTATAGGTCATCTTCTCAACTATACTGCGAAAAAAATAAATTTCAATTTTCATTCAGTAAAACAAAAGTTATGATGAATTTGCTGGTGTTCAAAATTGTAAAAAAACGTAAGGAGGTGAACCACGTTTTTTATGACTGGTTTCCATAGCAACCATGTCGCTTCAGTGACTACTGTTGCTATCAATTCACTGCTCTCGTGAAAAGGGAAGTAACAAGTGAAACAGAGAGAATGAAAGAATGAAAGGGAGATAATTGGATTGAAAGCAGACGAGTGCCGTACATTGTTATTACATATGTGTATGTTATGTTTATGGGGGCAGAAAAATAAGATTGAAATTAAACAAAGAACAAGTGCATTTATTGGAAGCCTGGAAAAATCATGGATTACGATAGAAAAATGCGAGCATGAAAAGTAATATGGTTAAGCTTAAACATGGAAAAGTAAAGGACTAGTTGTTAAAACTGGAAAAGAACAGGACAAGATATTGTAGTAAAAAATAAAATAAATTTATAACTTAAAATATTGCAGCATTAAAAATTTTTTAAATTCAATTTATAAAATTATATAATCAGTTCTTAATACTGCAATATTTTAAGTTATGAATTTATTATATTTTTTATTAGAATATCTTGTCCTTTTCTTTTCCAGTTTCAACAACCAGTCCTTTACTTTTTCATGTTTAAGCTTAACCATATTACTTTTCATGCTCACATGTTTCTATTGTAATCTATATGTTAAGGCAAATTTTACATTTGTACGTACGTCATCACCTTTCACCTTTTTATTTTGAAACCTTGGTATGGCCTGATAATGATTGTCTTATGTACTACACTAATCAATTCTGTTTTGCCCATTTAAAAATGAATTGTTCCAAAATCCAATTATTTCGTTTTACCCATTTAAAAATGAATTGTTCCAAAATCCAATTATTTCGTTTTACCCATTTAAAAATGAATTGTTCCAAAATCCAATTATTTCGTTTTACCCATTTAAAAATGAATTGTTCGAAAATCCAATTATTTCGTTTTACCCATTTAAAAATGAATTGTTCCAAAATCCAATTATTTCGTTTTACCCATTCAAAAATGAATTGTTCCAAAATCCAATTATTTCGTTTTTCCCATTTAAAAATGAATTGTTCCAAAATCCAATTATTTCGTTTTACCCATTTAAAAATGAATTGTTCCAAAATCCAATTATTTCGTTTTACCCATTCAAAATGAATTGTTCCAAAATCCAATTATTTCGTTTTACCCATTTAAAAATGAATTGTTCCAAAATCCAATTATTTCGTTTTACCCATTCAAAAATGAATTGTTCCAAAATCCAATTATTTCGTTTTACCCATTTAAAAATGAATTGTTACAAAATCCAATTATTTCGTCCCATTAACAAAAACAGTACATTTTTATTATTTGAATAATTCGGATTACTGTTCTCATCTTGATTGTTATTCTAACAACGTTTCGGCCGATGTAACCTCCATCTTTTTTTGGGAGTCTTTCTGCTGAACATGAGAATCTGAACAGAATTCAAAGCAGAACGTTTTATTCAATCCATGCGAGAAGGTTTCTTTATGTAAAAATATCCAGCTTTCCAAAAAATAGTCTTTCTGAAGAGGTCATGAACATGGAAGCATATCAAGAGAGTAAGATCAATTAAGTGACCCTGAATTTTAAACGAATTCAAAATTTAATTAAAAATAAAAGAATGGGGGGGGGGTTTACCTCACATATTTTGTATCTTCTTCTTGGTGTTTTTTATTGTCTGAAATAAAAAAAAAAATTATTTTTATTGCCTAGAAAAGAAAATTTTGAAATCACAGAACTAAACTAACATAAAAAAAAAAAAATAAGCTGCAATATTGGAAAATGCTCTGAATTAGTGTTTGTGGCTAAATGATGCACTTTCCTAAATTGATTGTTAACTATTCTGTACTTTCAACTACCAATTTCCGGGGTTAAATTCGATACACTGCTGTCAAAGCTCACTACTCCAAAATCCAACACACTCCTGTCAAAACTCGCCAGTCTAAAATCCGAGAGTGCTGTCAAAGCTTGCTACTCTTTTTGTCTGCCACTGAACACTACAGGCTGCACAAAATCAGGTTTGTACCAATTTTTAAGGCATTTAATCACAATGTCTTATACATCTGGTTTAAATTTCATCAAAATTGGATATATATCTAAGTGAACCACGAGGATAGAACACTCTTTAATATATATATATATATATATATATATATATATATATATATATATATATATACCGGCTAAAAAATTAATTGAATTTGTTCCACAGGTCCAAATCCCCTATATATCAAGTTTCAAGTCTGTAGACCAAAAATTGACGGAGGAGTTTGATAGAGACCATTCCTCACACACAGACAAAGTCATATATATATAACGGTAGCCGAATGGATTGGGTCCTTGCTAATGAAGCCAGAGATGGTTTCTGTTGATGGGTTCGGATTTATCGACTGGTGTTAATCGTGACACCCTGCACTGATGATTCCCGAAAGGATGAAACACTAGTGTCTGTAGGTATTTAATAATTATTATAGTAAATAATTATGTCAGCCCCTTTAAGAAACTCGTTTCTTATCGTTGAGCACTTTCAGTTGAATTAAAGTCGGTCAACTTAGCTTTATGCACAGATCATCATATAATGATTAGATCACTATGACAGACGTTAAAAGGCATTTAAAAATAAATGTTTAAATTTCAACAGTATTTATCGCGGTTAACGGTGGTCGAATGGATTTGGTCTTTGCTAATGAAGCCAGACATGGCTTCTGTCGCCGGGTTGTAATCTATCGACTGGTGTTAATCGTGACACTCTGCACTGATTATACCCGAAAGGATGAAACACTAGTGCCCGTAGGTATTTAATAATTATATATATATATATATGTATATATATATATATATATATATATATATATATGGCCAATGAATCATGGCTTTTGTTGCTGGGTTCAGTTCTATCGACTGGTCTTAATCATGACACCCTGCACTCGGTGTTGCCCGGTCATAAAATATGCTTAAATATGGTATTTCAGTTCATGCAGATTTCATATTCATTATTATATTCTATTGATTATTATATTGTACCCAATATATAGTAATGGTTTCAAAAAAAGAAAGAAAAAAATGACTTTACTACCATCAGCTGGAATCGAAACCAAAACATAGACGTTGCCAGCTTTATCTGTAACCATATGTGCTATGTTGATATGCATAAAAAATCCTTATGAAATAATGTTGCAAAAAAAGTATAAATGTGCATACGTTTAGTCGATTTGCCAAGATCAGTGTTATTTTCATTTTTGACCACTTAGCAGCATCTTTTTACTGGCTAAAAATCAAATCGATTTCTTTTTCCACAGGTCTAAACCCCCTATATATCGAGTTTTAAGTTTACAGACAGAAAATAGACAGAGGAGTTTGGTAGAGACCTTCCATACAAAAACAGATAAGGTCACTTATATGATGAGTATTGGCTGAAGAGAACTTGATATGGGTGTCTAAAACGGTCCCCTATTATTGGGTTTGAAACCGACGGGACTGATGGCTTATCTCATATGAACTTTCTGTAAATAAAAAAGTATAAATAATACGCTCTTATTTTCGGAATTTTTCCTTAAAATAGAGCACTCTGCTGGAATCCTTTTTTCAAAAAAATATAACTAATATATATATATACTAGCAAAAGTACCCGTCGTTAACTGGGTTCAAAAACAGCCTACAGAAAATGGACTCTGATTTATGAAAGTATGATAGGTTATGAAAAGGAAGGGTTGTAAAGAGATAGCTTCGAATTTGGGGCTATCAAAACCAAAGCAAAATATGATGAAAGTAAAAATAAAATAGATAAACCCCATAATTTATTACACCATACCTGTTCACACTGAAACACTTATCACAATATTCTCTGGATCTATATTAAAAAACCTTGTTAAACTTTGTGACATATTTCCATTCTATGGAGGTCAGGCGGGAACGAACACACCATAATTTTATTATACCATATTTCTTCAAACTGAAACATAGTTATCAAAGTATACTTACGCAGATAGATATGAAAAGTCTTTATTAAAGTTTGTGCCTATTTCCATTCTATGGAGGCCAGGCGCGAATGCAGACCCCACAATTTTATTATAACATCCCTATTTAAGTTAAAACATACTTATCAAAGTATTCTTATGTACATCTATATCAAAAACACTTGTAAACGTTTTTTTTTAATCTTTTATCTCCATACTTTGTGGACCAAGCGCGAATGCAGACCCCACAATTTTAATGAACCACCGTTCTGCAGGATCAAAAATACCCATACCTGTGTCTCGATACATCTTCTATCATTATATGTGATCAGTTTTCTATAATAGTCAACCATATAGAAGCCTATTCGTGACCAGACACACACACAGACGTTCAGCTTTACATTATATATATATATATATATATATATATATATATATATATATATATATATATATATATATATATAAATACATCCGCATTTACTAGAACTTTTTCGACGTTTCTGAATTTTTGAGATGAGCATTGGTTATTTGTATTATTATTCATTAGACTACTGTTCTCATCTTGAGTGTGATTTTCACAATGTTTCGGTCGATGTAACCTCCGACCTTCTTCAGGTGTATCTTCTGTAACTTGGGCAGTGGTTAAAGTACTGGGAAAAATCAATTGTAAAAGTGATATTCTTGTGAAGGTTGAAGGTTCAATCCTAAGTGTGGGCGACCGAAATATACATTTGCAAATTACTTAGGACCTCTATCCAGTCATGGCTGACGGAACAAGAGCATGTTACCCCCGTGAAGTAAATAAAGGGTTCAGCTCGAAATTCCGTTCAAATTTCTGAGTTCAACAGAAACATTCCCGAATTCGACAAGATACACCTGAAGAAGTATGACTCTTATTCACCATTCAAACAACATTTCCAATATATGTGCTGAAAAGCAAAATACTTGTTTATTCATAGCTGAACATTTTGCAAATTGCATTTCATTTCTTCTGATGATAAAAGCCATTATTGAAAATCCATGGATTAAGGAAATACAAATAATTTTTCTCCATATATTCCTTGTTTTAAACAATAAATTTTTAACTTAAATATATGTGTATATATTTTGATTTACAGAATTTAACTTTAATCATTAAACTTATATATTGCTCTGTTTTTAAATATTGAGCTTTAACTTTTTGGCTAGGATCACCCTGAAAGTATTACCTCAATGTGATATCTAACAGGATAATTCACTTGATCTTTAATCTGTGATTCATCTTATTTATTTATTTTTTTATTTATTTATTTTTCTTCTTTTGAAGATTGTAATGCTGGGTATGGGGCAGCCAAACTAGCTGCCAACATTGCCCCGCTTTTTTATTGAAACCAACCGAGAGCTCTTTTTAGTATCCTCACTGTTCCCTTAAGTGCAATTGTCTGAATCTCTTTTGCACTTGGTTCTCCAGGAATATTAGTTAGGTAGGACTTCAGGTTCTTCTTCATAAGCCCTGTGGCACCTATAATAACTGGTATGATTGATATCTCCCTAAGATTCCAGTTTCTTTTCATATCATACATGAGACCTTGGTATTTGGTCTGTGTATGCATGTTTGTTCAATTAAAAGTTGAAATGTTAACATTAGTTATAAAACAATCATCTCCAAAGAAAGAAAATCAAAAAAATAAATACATTTGAAAGGTCTGTTGTGAAAGAAATATGTCCGACAGCAAATGACTGGAAAGCAGGAAGAAACTTCTTGACAAACCTATGGAACAAAAACAAGATGTTATTTTAATAAAACATAAAACGACGCGTTCGGTCAGCATTGGTACGTCATATATATTTCCTATTTTTTTTTTTTACTCTTTCTTTCTCTCTTCTCTTCATTTTCTTCTTTATTTGCGTCGTTTATTTATTTGCGTCATCTTCTTACTCTCCTTCTCTTATGTTGCTACAACTACTACTACGACTACTACTAATCCCACTATTTTTCCTCTTCCACCACTTCTCGTCTCGTTTGCCCTAAAATTTTCAATATGCAAACAAGCAAACAAATTAAATATAATAAGTGAAAAGGCCAAAATAAGTCTTTCGCTCTTTTTTCCAACATCGTTGTAAAAAATATTGGGTGGAACGACAAAGTTGTCACCCAAAAGAAAACAACAACTTTATTTTAAAACTTTTATTGAAAAAAAATCAATTCAGGTTACTTCATCATGTAGTAGAGCTGATATCTATTCAATGTAGCCGCCTTCAGCCTCAATCATCACCTCTTCAAGGGTCCGGAACTGGGAGCATGCCTTTTTTACAAGCACCGACGGAGACTCGAATGGCAGCGATCTGGCAGGTTTTTGTGTTGTGGGAGGTCATGTTGGTGATGTTCTCGACGTATGACCAAACAAAGTAGTCCAGTGGGTTCATGTTGGGGGAGAAGAGGGGTCAGTGAGAGAAGGGTACAATGCTGTAGCATTCCTTTTGGTCAAGTCCTGCTGCCACACCCAGGGCCTGCCAGCGGCCACCTGATTGCATCAGGGAACCACGACACTCTTCAGCACATCCACATACACTTTGGTGTCGACTTTCAAACCGACTTCGAAGATGTGAGGTGGCATGATGTGGCCCTCACTTGAAACCACACCAAAGACCATAACCGTGGCAGGAAACTTTGTTTTCATCACCCTGGGCATGTTTGTGTTATTCATGGCAATCCAGCGATGCATTTTGAGGGTGCTGGCAATGGTCCTGTTGTGATAACTTGGATCGATAGAGAGCCTGAGTTGTACAGTGGCGCATCTCCGATCTTGCTCGTTGAACATTGTCACTTTCAGGCATGATAGACGGCTCCTATTGCTCTTGAGATTCATACACAACTGACCAACTAGTAGATGGTCTGCAACAACAACAACAACAACAAAACAAAAAGAAAACCGGTTTTCATCAAAAGGAAATGGAATGATGTTGTCTTTTCTAGTGCGATAATTTTAGCGTTCCACCCTGTACTCTCCCTCTCTCTTTTCTCTCCCTTTCTTTCTTTCTCTCTCAATTGCTTTCTGTTTCTCTTTCTTTCTCTCTAGCACCCTCTTTCTCTCTCTTCCTCTAGTTTGGCATTATTTACAACTAAAAAAAAAATGCAACATTATATCAAGTTGCCATATGTCAGGGTGTCGTACTTACCATTAGAACTGCAGGTTCTCCATCGATCCCAGTACTCTCAAGAGTACCGGCTTTCACGGATGTTAAATTTTGAATTGATTTCTTCGTTGCATTAGTTCCGAATAGCACAAACGGACTAGAACTACGGAAAAGATAAAGAAAAGATATCTATTAGGTTGATGAGAAAGTTCTGGCGGAAATTTTAAATCTTGATTTCCAATGATGTATTGGTAATAGAAATTATCACTCTCGCAAAAACGATCGTGTTTGCTTAAAAATGTAAAATGACGACAGAAAATGTAGGAAAGAAGAAGAAAAGAAAACCGTAATTTTGTAGGTCGCTTATTGGTGGACGTATGCCATTAATTTGCATATGTACACAATTGGTAACTGTTTAATGGAACGAATTCTAAAGCATGAGCGTTGAGTTGAAAAAAAAAAACGAAAAAAAAAAAACAAAGTTATTTTAAACATTTGCATGAAAACAAAAAAAGGTTCTTAAAATGAATAAATGTGATTTTGTCAGAGCGGAATAATTATAATGAAGTTTCGGTGTCATAATTCAATTGACGATAACTACTTCATTTTATGATATATTATTTGTGACAAAATTATGTGATAAAATTTGTGAAAAATTTTACTTTCCATGCGAATATATTTTAAATATTAAAATAAATATTTATAGAAATATGAACTATGAAAGTTGAAAGATAAAAAATAAAAGTTTATTTTTTCATAATAAAATTAGAAGTGGTTCCATAGTGTTTCGTTTTTCGTTTCATGTTTAGTGACGTCCATTCCATATTTAGGTAAACTGAGTTAACTTTCAGCGTCTTAACTTTGCATATTGAAGTTTTGGACATAACCCGATTTTCTTATCAAGTGTCATTACGTAGACACCAAGCAGCGACTCGAATTGCTATCATTTTGATATGCAAGGGAAATAACTCATATTCAAGTTGAATTATCTCCCTTAGATTAAAAAGTTAAATTTACGAGGATTAGAAAAAATAAATCTCTTCTTTACTTTCATGAAAAGGTGTGTGTGTGTGTGTGTGTGTGTGTGTGTGTGTGTGTGTGTGTGCGTGTGCGTACGTGGGTGTGAGTTCGTTCCCTATAGACTCGAAAACGGCTGGGCCGATTTTTATGAAATTTCCCACAAAGGAACTTTATGTGCTTGGCAGTGTTCTTTGATAGATTTTATATTCGAATGTCTTCGATAAATAACGATAAACGATAATCGAAATAATCTGATGAAAGGAGAAACAGGCGATTTTGACCAAAGTTAACACCTTACACAGCCTAACATCACAAGTGAATTTGAGAAGTTTTATCACCACCTAAGCCGAAAAACCCGGGATATAAAATCAACAGTAAGTTCTTTTGATATGACAGGGGGGCATTCGAAATGAATTTTTCTATTTAAAGCACAATTGAACCATGGTACTTGACCTTTTCATTTTAAACTTAAATTCAAGCCAGTATCACAGCACAATCAGTAATGCCAGGCATATAAAATTAACAGTAGGTTCTTTGGTATGACAGGGGCGCGTTTGAATGAATGTTCTTGTTTAAAGCACAATTGAAATGTGATATTTGACTTTTGCATTTTATACTTATTCAAACTATTATATATAAAAATAATTTTATAAAATCAACAGTAGATTCTCTACAGTGCAATGTAGGCTACAATGTATTGTGGACTAAGTCATAGCAGGGGGCATATGAAGTTTCCACCCGGTGAACTGCGATGTGTCCCCAACTAGAGCAGGCAATCAATCGATTTGATTAGGAAAAAAAAAAAGAAAAGAAAAAAAGGACCATTTCACCGATTTCAATAAAAATATGGCAATGTGACACATTTGTTGATCATCATTCAATCCCGGCCAACGTTGGGTCTCCCTGCTAATAAATAATAATAATGGCAATGAAATAATGAAATCTGATGTGAAAAAAAAAAAAAAAAATGTTCCGAATCAAACCAATAAATGGATTCCTTGCTCACCTGCCATCTTGATTCGAGTCTTTCATTTTTCCGTGGTTGTAGTAAGTTTTCAACGGCTGGAAATGAAACCGAAAAACCAAATAAGAGTTAGCCCTCACAATGTATCGCCATATTAAATATGGTACTTAATTAGTATCACACACACACACACACACACCATAATTTATAAATAATTCTCAATAAATAAATAAATAAATAAATAAATCAAAATAAAATGAGCAGTATCGATTTAGGTAAAAAAAACTAAAATCTTGACTCGGTCTAGAAAGATTTCGTTTATATTTTAGTTGTATAATGTGGACAAAGGGAGATAACTTATCTCGCCTTTTTCCGAAGAAATTTTGGATTTTGTGTAATCCATACCCCCACCTCCCACCCTGCATAAAAACATAAAGAAAAAATCTGTACATCATATGTACATACTTGTGAAGAAAAGAAAATATCATATTCCAAAATATCACGTAAATTGATCAAGTAGTTCTATTTTTATAAAGGAAATAATTTTTAATCGGTTAATGAGAATTCGTAGGCATTACAATATAAATTTAGTGAGGAATTAACTTGTGTTGAGTATCTCCCCTTTTGTTCAGATTGCTTTCAAGATGGCGATAATACAGTCGCTGGCAAATGTGTATTTCAACGGCGTAAATTATTTCAGAGACAAAAATTTATAAAAATTATTTATTTTTATATAAAACACATTGTTAGACCCTAAAGCTGAAATAAAACCCCCAAAAATTTAATTTTTATTATTTTTTTACATTTTTTATTAGACTTAATGTTACAACGGAGACCGCCATCTTGTTTTGAAATTTTGGCCTGTATAAGACTTGCCAGATTGGCCTTTTTGAGACCAAGAGCGTAAAAAAGGTCAAATTTGGCCTCAAAAGGGTCAATCTAGCAAGCCTTATACAGGCCAAAATTTTCAAAACAAGAT
This sequence comes from Euprymna scolopes, assembly GCF_053919585.1. Taxonomy (NCBI): domain Eukaryota; kingdom Metazoa; phylum Mollusca; class Cephalopoda; order Sepiida; family Sepiolidae; genus Euprymna; species Euprymna scolopes. The sequence continues at coordinate 35,770,369 of NC_136523.1, forward strand.
GGCGGCCTCGATTGTTTTACATTTAGTCTAATAAAAAAATGTTGAAAAAAAAAAATTAAATTTTTTCGGGTTTTATTTCAGCCTTAGGGCCTAATAATGTGTTTTATATAAAAATAAATAATTTTTATAAATTTTTGTCTGTCAAATAATTTACGCCGCTGAAATACACATTTGCCCAGTCGCTCTTCTAGTACTCCTAAAATTTTATTTTCTTAGTAAAAAAATGAAACCACCTGATCAGTTTACATGAGTTTTAGAATATGCTATTTATGTTTTCTTACGGATACATACATCATACAGATTTTTAGGCACTTGTACAGTTTAATCGAGACATTCAAAAATGAAAATATCGAAAAAAGGTTATATTGTACGTATCCCTTATGGAATGAAGTTCTCAAAAAAAAAAGTAGTTTTTTTTTTTTTACAGCGAAAAACCAATTTGTTATGATACCGAGCAAAATGTTCGATTTTTAGGAAGAAAAGCTAGTAATAAAGATGAGGAGGGAGTGCCGGCACTTTAACTGGAGTTATCTCCCCGTGGCGTGTTATAAATTTCCATAATGGCTGACTTCAACGCGCTCTCATAAAAACGTGTTTTTCCGCTGTAAAAACAAACAAACAAACAAACAAACAAACAAACAAAAAACACTCGATCAAATTAAATGAAATTTTTGTTTTCGGGGATCTTCAGTCCAAAACGGATACGTACAATATAACCATATTTGTCCCCGATATTTTCATTTTTTAATGTCTTGATTAAACTGTACAAGTACCGATTTTTCATTTTTTTTTTTTATAGGGTAATCCTTGACTACAGCCCCCCCCCAAAAAAAACTTAATAAATTATAAAACAGTTTAAATTTATTATTTGTTAATAATTATTTATTTTGTAATTAGAATTGGTTACAAATTAATTGGCAAACGATTAAAAAAAAAAGAAAGAAAACCTGGCTTCCTAAAAAGATAATGCAAAGTTTATTTATTTTTTAAATCTTAATATCTAGAAAATAAATATGGACACGTTTTCGTATTTTAGAAGGGAGATAACTCTTGCGCTTGTTTCAAAAATAACTTAAGAAGAGTTACGTCCCTTGCAAAGCGACCATTAATCGCCTAGTGCTCTGTCATTGATTCTGTTCATTAATTCTATTTCAGTTGTCACATTTGTTGTCACAGCCCTAATGATTAAGATCCTGGATATGACCTTAAACTAAATCCAATGGTGAGGCCCCAGCTTGCGGGCTTTGGAGAGTGTGGAGCCACCCTTTACTTGCCATTGCTCCCAGGTCCACTCTGACCCGGAGTGGTAGCACGTGTTAAGGTCCCAGCTATGGGTTAAATAGAAAATGACTTGAAAAACAAATATATTCTATTAAAATTTTTTCTTCAAAATTATTGGAATCGGCATTAAATAAACTGAAAAGGGTTGATATGCCGTAAAACAAAAACAACCAACCAACCAACCAACCAACCAACCAACCTAATAATTACTATTTCCTGTTAATTTCAATGTTAAGTGACCAGTAGTTTAAGAGTTTATATAATGTGGTTAGTTAAATATTTATATTTATAATTTCTATAAAGTGCTTAGTTAAATATATACGCGTACATACGTACATCTACAGCTTTATTTCTATAGGCAACTAGCCGGACCTGTGTACCGGCGTTACTTGGTGAAAGTATAACACAAAACCAGAGAAGAATTGTTAAATGATTCCCACCCTCTGAAAACAACTAAAACTATCTTTAGAAGTGTAAGCCATTTTGAGTTTCAGAACAGTTTCAGATGGTTCGCTGTTACACACAAGTCCTGGGAGGTGACTTGTTTGTAGTAGACAGTTCCACAGAACAAAATATTCTTACCGTGTCGAAACCCGGGAAAAGAACATGTGAAATTGCCCCAGAAAAGGTTTAATATTTATGAAGCAATTCTGGTTTCTGATTGGTTGGTAGCAGAACGTGAATTAATTTGATTCGTCAGTTCTTAGCAGCATCGTTTATAAATAGAATCGTCCGACTGTGTGGGATCATACCCCATTACAACTCCAAAATATTGCAACACTATCATTGTTATCTTATTATATACGAGATACCTTCAATACGTTTTTAGACATTTTTGTATGTGCACTTTTCTTGATAGTACACACATGAAACTCTAGTCCCATTTGAAGTTATCTCCTCTGGCTGTAATACACTTGTACCGTTCCAACAACTTCTGGAAGGCCCCACGGAAGTCCTCTTGTGTGAGCGTGTCAGTGACCCTTGTCACAGCTTCTTTCATCTCCTCAATTGTCTCATGATGATAGCCTCTAAAGTTTTCCTTGAGTTTAGGGAATAAGCAAAAGTCACAGGGAACAAGGTCTGGGCTATACGGAGGGTGAGGAACTGTCTTGATGCCCATCTTAGTCAAATAGTTTGTGACAAGGATAGAGTTGTGGTCTGGTGCATTAGGACAAACTCTGTGCAAATCTTCTGCATCTTCAATTCCTCACGAATAATTGTGTGAGCAGTTCCCACACTGACATCAAACTATGCACTTATTGTCTCTGTAGACACACGACGGTCCTTATCCATGAAATTCTTTATTTGGCCAATCAACTCTGGTGTTCTGACTTCCTTACTCCTTCCACACTTCTCATCATCCCTCGCAGACTCCAGCACTTCCAGCATCTTTTATAACACTACAGGTAATTTAAACAATAAAAGAATATTCCTCCTCTCTACTATATTTTCTGGGCTACTTTTAAGTGGGCCACCCTATACAAATGAGTTCCATCACAAAAAAAAAAAAACCCAAAAAACTGGAGAATACAAAAATGTAAGTTTTGGCGATTCTAATTTTATGTGAATGGAAAAAAAAAAATAAATAAATTAAAAAAAATCAACTTACTTCACAAACTTTTGATTCTTTTATTTGCTTCCAGTCAGATCTGAAAAAAAATTTTTTTTAGAAAATTATAAAAAACTGTTTGGGTTGTGTTATAGCGATCAAAAAGGGAAATAACGCTAATAAAGAAAGTAAGAGTTATTGCCCTTTATAAATCTATGGCACAATCATGTTGTCACACTGGTTCTCTGCCAGATCACTGAAGTTAAGCAACGTTGAGCCTAACCAGTACCAGATGGGTAACTATTTGGGAAGGCGAGGGTAAAATACCAGGTTGAGAAACTGCCGCAATTTATCCTTTTCTCAAGGGTAAATGGGATTCTCTTAAGTCATGGTAGGCATCCCATCTTGATAACCTTGGCGAAGCATCAAGTATTTCCAGCCATTAGAAAAAACATAAAAGATTGTGCAGAATTTGTTCACGTTTCACTTGCGCCTACTGGCATTGGATGAAACATTTTTTTTTTTTTCTATTTTCTAATAAAATAGCGCCTGGAAATTTCAGACGAAGTTATGTATCTTTGGATAAAACAACAAGAACAACATAGGGAGTGTCCAAATGAATAGGAATTTTCTGATATGAGGGGTTTCCCCCCAGGTTGATCAAAGCTGATTGCTTTCCGGATGTCCCGGCATGAAAGGCTGGGAAGCTGCCTTCACTTTTGATTCAGTTTGGCTTTT
>NC_136523.1:35778936-35868936 GCF_053919585.1 Euprymna scolopes
TATTTATTGATACGTATATGTATATAATACAACTATATTTATTGATATGTATATGAATATAATACAACTATATTTATTGATATGTATATGAATATAAACTATATTTATTGATATGTATATGAATATAATACAACTATATTTATTGATATGTATATGAATATAAACTATATTTATTGATATGTATATGAATATAATACAACTATATTTATTGATATGTATATGAATATAATACAACTATATTTATTGATATGTATATGTCGAATAATACAACTATATTTATTGATATGTATATGAATATAATACAACTATATTTATTGATATGTATATGAATATAATACAACTATATTTATTGATATGTATATGTCGAATAATACAACTATATTTATTGATATGTATATGAATATAATACAACTATATTTATTGATATATATATGAATATAATACAACTATATTTATTGATATGTATATGAATATAATACAACTATATTTATTGATATGTATATGTCGAATAATACAACTATATTTATTGATATGTATATGAATATAATACAACTATATTTATTGATATGTATATGAATATAATACAACTATATTTATTGATATGTATATGTCGAATAATACAACTATATTTATTGATATGTAGATGAATATAATACAACTATATTTATTGATATGTATATGAATATAATACAACTATATTTATTGATATGTATACGAATATAATACAACTATATTTATTGATATGTATATGAATATGATACAACTATATTTATTGATATGTATACGAATATAATACAACTATATTTATTGATATGTATATGAATATAATACAACTATATTTATTGATATGTATATGTCGAATAATACAACTATATTTATTGATATGTAGATGAATATAATACAACTATATTTATTGATATGTATATGAATATAATACAACTATATTTATTGATATGTATATGTCGAATAATACAACTATATTTATTGATATGTATATGAATATAATACAACTATATTTATTGATATGTATACGAATATAATACAACTATATTTATTGATATGTATATGAATATGATACAACTATATTTATTGATATGTATATGAATATGATACAACTATATTTATTGATATGTATATGAATATAATACAACTATATTTATTGATATGTATATGAATATAATACAACTATATTTATTGATATGTATATGAATATAATACAACTATATTTATTGATATGTATATGAATATAATACAACTATATTTATTGATATGTAGATGAATATAATACAACTATATTTATTGATATGTATATGAATATGATACAACTATATTTATTGATATGTATATGAATATAATACAACTATATTTATTGATATGTAGATGAATATAATACAACTATATTTATTGATATGTATATGAATATAATACAACTATATTTATTGATATGTAGATGAATATAATACAACTATATTTATTGATATGTATATGAATATAATACAACTATATTTATTGATATGTATATGAATATAATACAACTATATTTATTGATATCTATATAAATATAATACAACTATATTTATTGATATGTATATGAATATAATACAACTATATTTATTGATATGTATATGAATATAATACAACTATATTTATTGATATGTATATGAATATAATACAACTATATTTATTGATATCTATATAAATATAATACAACTATATTTATTGATATGTATATGAATATAATACAACTATATTTATTGATATGTATATGAATATAATACAACTATATTTATTGATATGTATATGAATATAAACTATATTTATTGATATGTATATGAATATAAACTATATTTATTGATATGTATATAAATATAATACAACTATATTTATTGATATGTATATGAATATAATACAACTATATTTATTGATATGTATATGAATATAAACTATATTTATTGATATGTATATGAATATGATACAACTATATTTATTGATATGTATATGAATATGATACAACTATATTTATTGATATGTATATGAATATGATACAACTATATTTATTGATATGTATATGAATATAATACAACTATATTTATTGATATGTAGATGAATATAATACAACTATATTTATTGATATGTATATGAATATAATACAACTATATTTATTGATATGTATATGAATATAATACAACTATATTTATTGATATCTATATAAATATAATACAACTATATTTATTGATATGTATATGAATATAATACAACTATATTTATTGATATGTATATGAATATAATACAACTATATTTATTGATATGTATATGAATATAATACAACTATATTTATTGATATGTATATGAATATAATACAACTATATTTATTGATATGTATATGAATATAATACAACTATATTTATTGATATGTATATGAATATAATACAACTATATTTATTGATATGTATATGAATATAAACTATATTTATTGATATGTATATGAATATAAACTATATTTATTGATATGTATATAAATATAATACAACTATATTTATTGATATGTATATGAATATAATACAACTATATTTATTGATATGTATATGAATATAAACTATATTTATTGATATGTATATAAATATAATACAACTATATTTATTGATATGTATATGAATATAATACAACTATATTTATTGATATGTATATGTATATAATACAACTATATTTATTGATATATATATGAATATAATACAACTATATTTATTGATATGTATATGAATATAATACAACTATATTTATTGATATGTATATGAATATAATACAACTATATTTATTGATATGTATATGAATATAAACTATATTTATTGATATGTATATGAATATAATACAACTATATTTATTGATATGTATATGAATATAATACAACTATATTTATTGATATGTATATGAATATAAACTATATTTATTGATATATATATGAATATAATACAACTATATTTATTGATATGTATATGAATATAATACAACTATATTTATTGATATGTATATGAATATAATACAACTATATTTATTGATATGTATATGAATATAATACAACTATATCTCAACCAAATCTTCTGGGCTATTTGTAAATGGGCTATCCTCTGTGCGTGTGTGTGTGTGTGTGTGTGTATATATATATATATATATATTTATATATATATATATATATATATATATATATATATATATATATAGAGAGAGAGAGAGAGAGAGAGAGAGAGATAGATAGATAGATATTTGTATAAGCACAACTTACGGTACTGTTGGTTAACACACATATCTTTCTATCTAATGTATCAACTATTTTATCTTGATTTTAACAGTTGGACCTAGGTAGCATTTAAGCTGGCATATCAAACATTAATTCTTACCAGCTAAGTTTTAATTTTTTTATCGCTGTGTCATGTTATTGGTATTATGAGGTGCCTTCAATAAGTTTCCAGACTTTTTTGTACAGGCATTTAAAATTGTCGTAGACTCTTGAAAATTCAGTATACTATTGCTATACATATCATGAGATGACTGACCAATTATTATGATTTCAGGTTCAAATGAACAGCTACAGCAGGAATTGGAATGCACTCTACTAAAGCCTGACTTGCCCCAGCCGACTTACTGCTTGAATTTTTACAATTACAAAAGGGAATTCAATTAGAGTAAAAGAAAACAACAAAAAAAATGAACTATATTTGTTAAATAGAAAATGGTGATCATCTGCTGTTTATCATAAGGCTGTTAAGGATATGTAAAAACAGACCTGCAAAAGCCAACTTACTGCGAGAAAATTCACAAAAAAAAAAAAAAACGAAACAAACTATTGAGGACGGAATAGTCCACTTATGTTATAGACGATCCCATCCTTCATGTTGTTAAATGAATGTTAAATGAATGGTTAAATGAATAATAAATGAATGGTAAGTGATTTAGAAGCATGGGTCGCATAATGAAGAGACAAAACATACCGATATATATTAGTGAAAGAATGTAGGTTCATTTACATAAAAAATACATGTGAGGAAATTAATACAAAAATAGTAAGAATCAGAGTTCATTGAGAAGAGAGTAACGTTACTTGTGGTTAGTATTTGATGATAGGCTGACAGGTTAATCAGGAGAGCTGGTTGGGTGGCTATGCCAACCGGAGCGCATTATCATCACATCTTGACTTGTTGAGAGTTCAGCAAGAAAAAAAATAGAAATATACAGAACAGGAAGTGACGTGGCGTGTTGCTCTCTGGTTACCAAAGTTAAAGAAGCAATAATCGAGTTAGCCTGTGATTTCAATTCCCGCGGAAGTACCAATATTTATTGCATAAAAAAATCTGGCAGTAAAGCGTTAAAGAATTCAATAATTTTCAGTTAAAAATTTATCAACTTTAAATGTCAAACCAGGATCATAAGTTTTTATTTTTTCCTCATAGAAATTGCGACATTTCGGCATATTTCTCGAGACAGTTCATTGTTGAATTACCTCCTCTGTTTTCTAGATGGTGATAGATGATTTGGTGTCCGCGATGAAACATCTTCCAACAGATATTTTAACTGAAGGAATTTATCACATGCTGACTGGTCGAGGGTTCAACGGGAAAGGAAGAAGAGATATACAAAACAGGAAGTGATGTGGCTGTGTCGCTCTCCGGTTTCCAGAGTTAAAGGGCGATAATTGAGTTAGTTGTTTACTATGAGATTGTTTTGGAGATCTAAAAACAGCAGAACCGTTAAATTCACGACATCTCCGATAACAAAATGTTACCATTTCACTGATGTACGAATCGTCTTAAATAAGTTTTCAGATATTTTTGTACAGGCATTTAAAATTGTCGTAGAATTTTGGAAATTATTTTTTGTACAGGCATTTAAAATTGTATTGCTGTACACTTTATGAGATGATTGACTAATTTTTATGATTTCACGTTCAAATAAACAGCTTCAGCAGGATTTGGAATACACCCTACTAAAGCTGGCTAATTTTTAAAATGCAGTCTGGACACGAGGACACGTTAGAAGAACAACATGCAATAAAGAATTGAAAAATGTTTGTCCCGATGCATTAGTCTACAACTCCAGTTGATTGGCCAAATAAAGAATTTCATGAATAAGGATTGTCGTGTCTATAAAGACCATAAGTGCACAGTTTGATATCAGTGTGGGAACTGTACACACAAATATTTGTGAGGAACTGAAGATGCGGAAGATTTGTGCAAAGTTTGTCCCAAGGGTGCTCAGAGAAGACTATTTGACCAAAATAGGCATCAAAACAGTTCCTCACCCTCCCTATAGTCCATATCTTGCTCCCTGTGACTTTTGGTTATTCCCTAAGCTCAAGGAAAACTTTAGAGGCTGTCGCTATGAGAAAAATGAGTAAATGAAAGAGGTTGTGACACGGTTCATTGACACAATCACACAAGAGGACTTCCGTGGGGCTTTCCAGAAGTTGTTGAAATGACACAACAAGTGCATTGCAGCCGGAGGAGATTACTTCAAAGGAAAATAGAGTTTTATGTGTGTACTATCAATAAAAGTGCGCATACGAAAAAAATCTGGAAACTTATTGAAGGCACTTCATATAATAATAATACTTCCTTGCAGTTTTTTTATACAATTTTGACCGGAAAAATATGGAGGCATTCCTGTTTAAAATAACAACTGCAAAATCAAATTCGTCAAGGGAAATAACTCATATTAAAACATTCCTTAGGTTAAAATATATAGAAAGAGTTTCATACGAAAAAATTTTTTATTTCATTTTCTTTATAGTTTAAAAACGTGAAAACGAATAAAAATTAAAACTATTTTGTTTTTTTATTTATCATTTTGTATCGTTGTGATGAAGATGATGATGTTGATGATGATGATGATGACGACGCTGATTATGATGTTGATGTTGGTGATGATGATGACGATGGAAGTGATGGTGATAATAATGACAGTGATAATGATGATGACAATGACGATGATGATGATCAACGTCCGCATCATCATCATCATCATCATCATCATCATCATCATCATCATCATCATCATCATCAACGTCCAGTTGATGATGATGATGATGCGGACGTTGATGATATCGATGATGATGATAATTATAATGATTATGATAACGATGATGATGATGGTGAAGGTTATGATGTCAATCATGATGATGTTAATAATGATGTCGATCATGTTGTTGATGATGATGATACGGATTGTGATGTCGATGATGATGTAATGTCAATGATGTTGTTGATGATGTTATTGATGACAATGATGATTACTATGATGATGATGACGACGATTATGATGTTGTTGATGATGATGATGATGCTGATGATATAGATGATGATGATGTAGATGATGACGATGATGATGATGTAGATAATGATGATGATGAGGGCACAACTCTTACCCCAAAAATCTATTCTCAGAAAGTGAAAGAACTTTAAAGGGAGACAACTACAGTATTACTATTAATTTTTGCATCCAGTCAAGACATACATTTCAACTAATACATAGCAACGTTAACATTGACATGGTCAAAGTTTGTTATGCCGCTGCGAAGTTGGGTTTGACAATCTTTATTAACATGACCATTAATCCTAACCCTAAGTCCAACGTTTTAAAAAACTTTTCTTTTTTTACAAAGAAGTCATCACTTATGAAGGCCCGGAGGCCACTCGAGGATAAGGGTTAATGAATGTACAGTAGTCAATGGAATAATATTGTAACCGTTAGAAGTGTAAATTTTGTAAATTGGATTACTTCAGGGGAATGGCTCATCAAGAACTTATTTACATTGGAATTGAAGACGGTCATATTGTAGTCAGCTGGAAAGCAGGCAAACGGAACAGAGTTTCACAAGCATACAGTTCTAAGAAAGAAGCTTTATTCATGGACTTTACGTTTAGGTTTAGGTACGGAAACCCACCACATCCAGTTTGGCGTCCTTTAAAATAATTTTTGTTGTTTGATATATTGCCAAATGAGATTCAAAAAGTTAACTTGACACCCTAGCAACTTGGAAACATTCATTATTTTACATCCTCTCATAATATTCTTCATCATTCAACCGACAGTCTATCCATTTCATTAGCCCTTATCCTCGAGTGGCTTTTAGCCTTGATAAGCGGTGACTCATCAGCATAAAATAAATCCTTCCATAATATTCTTCGTCATTCAACTGACAATCTATCCATCTCATTGACCCTTATCCTCGAGTGGCTTTTAGCCTTGATAAGCGGTGACTCATTAGTATACAAAAAAAAAATCCTTCCATAATATTCTTCGTCATTCAACTGACAATCTTTCCATCTCATTGACCCTTATCCTCGAGTGGCTTTTAGCCTTGATAAGCGGTGACTCATCAGTATATATATATAAAAAAAAAAAAATCCTCCCGTAATATTCTTCGTCATTCAACTGACAATTTATCAACCTCATTAATCCTTATCCTCGAGTGGCTTTTAACCTTGGTAAGTGGTTACTTTTTATTAGTGTAAAAAAGAATTGAATCAAAACACTTGAAATAAAAGAATGTTGTGAAAACTCACCTTCGTGACTAATATTTCCAAATAAGCTGGGTCAATCACTTTGTACAACGGTAGAATGTCGACGGTTATGTCCATGACCTTCGTAAAAAATTAAAAAAAAAAAACAGTCATTTAGTTGAAATTTTTGAGATAAGGATTAATGATCCGTATTATTTGGATTATTCAGACTACTGTTCTCATCTTAAGTGTTATTTTCGCAACGTTTCGGCTGATGTAACCTCCATCCTTCTTCAGCTGTATCTTGTTGAACTTGGAAATCTTTTTGTTGAACTCAGGAATCTGCACGAAATTTCGAATATGACCCTTGATTTAATACATGGGGGTAGCATGTTCTTGTTCTATCAGCCATGATTGAGTAGAAGTAATTTGCAATTTTATTTTTAATGCAGTCTGCCCGGAGGATTGAACCTTCAACCCATAAAAGAGTGTCACTTACAACAGAGCTTTACCTAGTACTTCATCCATTATAATAATGGCTGACAGAACAAGAGCATACTAATCCCGTGGATTAAATAAAGGCTTCTGTTTGAAATTTCCTGTGAATTTCCGAGTCTGACAGGAAGATTCCCGAATTCGATAAGATACACCTAAAGATGGTCAGAAGTTACATCTGCCAAAAATGTTGTGCAAACAAATCTATCTTCGAAATCTAGTGGGAAAGGACCTTTTCACTTGCATACTTCCTCTTTCTCACCAAAGAGGCGTTGCGAGTCTATCTCTGCTCTATTGATATTTCCGTAGGAGATTCTGAACTCCTATAACTGTGCATCTGTAGAAATCAATACTGTGAAGCTCCTTCCCAGCTGACTATGACATGGTCGTTTTCAAGTTTAATGTAAACAAGTTCTTGTTGAGCCATCCTCTTAAATAATCAAACCCTACCCAAGTTCTACCGTTATTGATCATCAAGGCATTGTCTCACCATCTACCTAACATTAATTAATACTTATCCTCGAATGGCCTTTAAACCTTGATAAGTGGTGACCCCCTTTTTGTTTAAAAACGGTACTTTTGGTAAACTATATCAGCAAGTGCGGAGCAACAAGAAGTCTACCAAGGTCAGTGTGTACAGAGTTGTCGTATTGACTACCCTTTTATTTGTCTCAAAATCGTGAGTCGCCTATCATCATCACCTGCAGCTCCTTGAACGTTTCCACCAGCGCTGCCTCCGTACCATCTTCAACTTTCACTAGAGTGACTTCATCACCAACCTTGAAGTGCTTGAACAGGCCAAAATCAGCAGAAAACATTATCAATAATTTTCCCCACTCTTTATCTGTGCCTAAACCTAAACATAGATTCCATGATCAAAGCTTCTTTCTTAGAACTGCACGCCTGTGGAATTGTCTTCCGTTTTCCTGCTTTCCAGCTGTCTATAATATGGTTGTCTTCAAGTCCAACGTGAACAAGTTTCTGATGAGCCGTTCCACTTAAGTTAACAAATTTACCGAACTTCCATTACTATCGATTACTATATTGTCCTTTTGACTACTCTACACTCTTTAACCCTTATCCTTGAGTGGCATATCGGCCTTGATAAGTGGTGACGCCTATGTAAAAAAAAAAAAAAAATCACAACTATGCTGGGCTGCCACGTCTCCAAAATGGAAGACCACTGCCTTCCCCAAATCACCTTGTATGGCGAACTGGCCACCACCACAAAACAGCACCAAAGAAAGGGCACAAAAACTGTCTGAAGAAATTTCTTGGTGCCTGTTACATCAACTACCGCCAGTGGTCAACCCTTGCAGTACACCGAGCTGTTTGGTGGCACACCATCTATCAAGCAATCTTCTCCTTCGAGAACACTCAGCAGACTTGTCTGGAAGACAAAATGCAGGAGGAAGGAGCACCAACTATCCCCAACCCCATACCCAAATCAGACCCTAACCTGCAGCTGTTGCAGACAAGCTTGCTTATCCCACATTGGACTCGTCAGTCATGAGTGTGTCTGCAGAAAACGTGGACAAGCCCCTTCCTAGATCTTTGTTCATGAAGCTATGATGATGAATTAACACATCCACTCAGCCATGGCTGACAAATGAGAACAATCCACTCCTGTGGACTAAGTGTAAAGGCTTCAGTTTAAAAAAAAAATACACCATAAAAAGGTCAAAGGTTACTTTAGTAAAAACAACCAAGATGAAAATAATATGAATTTTTGAGATGAGAATTGATCATATGTATTATAAATTATAAACAGGATGCATTTTAGACAAAGATCACAAAGAGGGCATATGGGTTACCCTGTCTGGAAATAAACTGGGATGCATGAGAAAGGAAGTCAATAAAAGCCGAAATTATATCAGACATAGGTTTAAGAGGGTAAAGGTGAAGCTTGGATGAGAAAATATGCATTTTTAAAATAATCTAATTAAATGATGATTAAGCAATGCACTTAACATAAGTAATTGACACTCTCTCTCTCTCTTTCACTGTCTTCTTGTAGTCTCAAAAAGGCAGACAAAATAATGAAAATTTTTTCATTTGTACAATCAAAATAAAAGGCAAAATCCAAACCAAGCAAAATACAGTAAAAGTAAAAATGAAATAAAAATTTTAAAAAGGAAAAATAAAACAAAAAAAACAAAAATCAAGATTTATTTATTTATTTGTGGACCGTTATTCTCATCTTCATAATTGTTGTTTCACGATCACTTGACGAAGGTCAGAGGAATAGTTGGTTGAAACGTTGTAAAATAATAACAACTATAAAGATGAGGATAATAGTCCACAAATAAATAAATAAATAAATATACAAATTCTAAAAAAGATAAAATCCGAACAACAAAATTAAAATAAAAAGGCAAAAAAAAGGCAAAATCAAAACAGAAGGCAAAATAAGAAAAGCCCATATTTTAAAAAAGGCACAATCTCAAAATGCACAGATAAAAAGGCCATATTTTAAAAAAGGCACAATCTCAAAATGCACAGATAAAAAAGGAGGGAAAACGAAAAAAGGCAAAATCAAATCAGAAGGCAAAATAAGAATAGGCCATATTTTAAAAAAGGCACAATCTCAAAATGCACAGATAAAAAAGGCCATATTTACAAAAAGGCACAATCTCAAAATGCACAGATAAAAAGGCCATATTTTAAAAAAGGCACAATCTCAAAATGCACAGATAAAAAAGGCCATATTTACAAAAAGGCACAATCTCAAAATGCACAGATAAAAAGCCCATATTTTAAAAAAGGCACAATCTCAAAATGCACAGATAAAAAAGGCCATATTTACAAAAAGGCACAATCTCAAAATGCACAGATAAAAAGGCCATATTTTAAAAAAGGCACAATCTCAAAATGCACAGATAAAAAAGGAGGGAAAACGAAAAAAGGCAAAATCAAATCAGAAGGCAAAATAAGAATAGGCCATATTTTAAAAAAGGCACAATCTCAAAATGCACAGATAAAAAAGGCCATATTTACAAAAAGGCACAATCTCAAAATGCACAGATAAAAAGGCCATATTTTAAAAAAGGCACAATCTTAAAATGCACAGATAAAAAAGGCCATATTTACAAAAAGGCACAATCTCAAAATGCACAGATAAAAAGGCCATATTTTAAAAAAGGCACAATCTCAAAATGCACAGATAAAAAGGCCATATTTTAAAAAAGGCACAATCTCAAAATGCACAGATAAAAAAGGAGGGAAAACGAAAAAAGGCAAAATCAAATCAGAAGGCAAAATAAGAATAGGCCATATTTTAAAAAAGGCACAATCTCAAAATGCACAGATAAAAAGCCCATATTTTAAAAAAGGCACAATCTCAAAATGCACAGATAAAAAGGCCATATTTTAAAAAAGGCACAATCTCAAAATGCACAGATAAAAAAGGAGGGAAAACGAAAAAAGGCAAAATCAAATCAGAAGGCAAAATAAGAATAGGCCATATTTTAAAAAAGGCACAATCTCAAAATGCACAGATAAAAAAGGCCATATTTACAAAAAGGCACAATCTCAAAATACACAGATAAAAAAGGAGGGAAAACGAAAAAAGGCAAAATAAAAAGAAGCCTCCCCCCCATCACTATCACAAAAAAGAGAAGGCAAGGTAAAAGAAGGCAAAAAAAAAAAAATCAAGAAAATGCAAATTAAAAAATAGGCAAAATAGAAATGAAAATTAGAATAAAAACACAATAAAAAGACACCCCCTCCTCTCAAGAAAAAAGAAGGCAAAGTAAAAAAAAACAAAATCAAGATAAGTAAAAAAAAAAGGCAAAATAAAGCAAAATAATAATGATGGCAAAATCTCAAATCGCCAAAATAAAGAAGACGCTACCTTCCCCTCCCCTAAAAAAATATTCCCTCCCTTAAAAAGAAGGCAAAATACAAAAAAGGCAAAATCCAGAAGAGGCAAAAAGGCAAAATAAGGCAAGAAAAGAAAAGACAGAAAAAAAATATGAAAGCAATATTTTTAAAAAGAGCAAATTGATGGCAAAATTTTAAAAGCCCAAATAAAAATGGAGGCAAGAAAAGCAAAATTAAGGAAGATGCTACTTTCTTCTCCCCCCCCCAAAAAAAATAGAAGGATAAGTAAAATAAAATTAAACAAAATCAAGCTGAGAAGGCAAAAAAAAAAAAAGATAAGGGAAAGAAAAAATAAAGCGGAAAATAAGATAAGGCAAACAAAGAAAAATCAAGATGAAAAGACAAAAAGGCAAATAAAGCAAAAAAATTAAGATAAGAAGGTAAAAAGGTAAAAAAATAAGGCAAAGAAAAAATAAAGAAAAGAAAATGAGACAAATAAAGCAAAATTAAGATAAGAAGGCAAAAAAGTAAAAAAAAAAAAATCAAACAGAAAAAAATGAGGCAAATAAAGCAAAAATCAAATAAAAAGACAAAAAAATTAAGATGAGAAGGCAAAAAAGGCAAAGAAAAAATATGAAAGCAAAATGTAAAAAAGACACAAAAAAATGACAAAATTTCAAAAAAACAAAATAAAAACGGAGGCAAAAAAGATCAAATAAGAGTAGACGCTCCCTCATCCCCACAAAATAGGCAAAGTAAAAAAAAAAAAAAGGCAAAATAAAAAATACAAAGTAATAAAAAAAATAAGGCAAAAAAAGACAAAAAAACTTAACTGTGCAACCCTTGGCATCGGGTATGGCCATCTTTTTCATACCCAAAGCCTTTTTAGCCGCAGAAAGGATTGAAACTTCAGCATTTTTCTGTTTCTGGCACAAAAAGAAGTCTGAACAGTTAAGGAAGCATGCGACATTAAAAAAAAAAAAATTGTGAAGCATCACGATTTGCAAAGCTGAATTGGGTCATTGATTTGAAAAGAGGGTATAAAAAAAAATAACATTCCATATTCAAACTTTATCATTTTAGCAGGTGACCATGTGTTTCTGGAATGGTTTTGTTTCCACGCAGGTGGTAGCCAATACTCGACATCAAAAAAAAAAGAAAAAATAATAGAAGAAGAAAACACTTGGATGCAATAACATTTAATCTAATCAGGGTTGTGTTTTCTGTGATGGAAGTGTTGATTGAATAAAAAAAAAATAAGTATGAAATATGCTTAAAAGCCAAATTACAACGCAATATTATGAAAATAAAGAAATATTTACTTGTTTGAAATTAATATTTCGGTGCTATACACCATCTTCAAAATTTTATGCATTTTTCCCCCTCGTTATGATGTTGAATTGAAGAAAAAACAGTTTTAAAGAGTCTGCATGTTATTGTATGCGGTGTTATTTTGAAATGCTGGAAGAATATGTTTGCCGAACTTGATATGAAAGTCAGGGTTGTGTTTTCCGAGATAAAAGCGTTGCTTGACTTTTAAAATAAAATACACATGAACTACAGTTGAAAGCCAAATTACAACGCAATGTTATGAAAAATAAACAAATATTTATTTGTTTAAAATTAATATTTCGGCGCTATACGCCATCTTCAGATTTTTATACATTTTTTTCTTTTTTGTCTTGCCATGATGTTAAATTGAAGAAGAGAAAAAAAAAACAGCTAGTAAAGAGTCTGCTAATTTATGTCGAGGAGGAAGATAAAAGATAATTAAGAGACACGTAAGATGCAATTCTCTACCTGTATAAGAGCCAAGTATGTCCAAGGATGGAGTACTGTTGCCACATCTGGGCAGGAGCTGCTAAAAACAGCTTACCCTACCTTGACAGAGTTCAAGATAGACTTCGTAGCCAAGTGTGAGATGCCCTTTTCTCTTTCCTGCAACCTCTTTCTCACAGAAGAGATGTTGCGAGTCTGTCTCTGCTTTATCATTATTTTCATGGCAACTGCTCGTCTGAGCTTCAATCTATGATTCACCCTAGCCAAACTTTCATGAGAAACACTTGTCTAGCTGAAAACACTATCAATAATTTCCCCCACTGTTTATCTGTGCCCAAAACTAATCGTAGATTCCATGAACAAAGTTTCTTTCTTAGAACTGCACACCTATAGAATTATCTTCCGTTTTCCTGCTTTCCGGCTGACTACAATATGGTCGTCTTCAAGTCCAACGTAAACAAGTTCTTGATGAGCCGTTCCCCTTAAATAATCCAATTTACCAAATTCCCACTACTAACGATTACCACGAAATTATCCCATTGACCACTGTACACTTATTAACCCTTATCCTCGAGTGGCCTCTGGGCCTTGATAAGTGGTGATTTCTATGTAAAAAAATATAATTCTGCCTATTACACGCGTATTGGCAAATCATGTGTGACGACATGGAATATTACGTTTCTGAATTTTTTAGATGAGGATTGATAATTTGGATTATTTGGATTATTCAGACTACTGTTCTTATCTTGAATATTATTCTCATCACGTTTTGCAAATACCCGTGGCATAGCGGATAGAGTACTTGGTACAATTCAGTTGTAAATTACAGTCTTCTGGAGGTTGAAGGTCCAATCCTCAGTGTGGGTGATACTCAAAATGCAATTGCAGATTGCTTAGGACTTCTACCCAATCATGAGCATGCTACCCCCCCCCCCCGTTGATTAAATAAATAGTTTTGTTCGAAATTCTATACAGATTCCCGAGTTCAACTGAAAAAAAAAAAAAAAAAGTTTCTTCCATTTTTTAACCTTTACACAAAAAATATGCTCAACCCAAGGGAGATAATCCCAACCCCCTTTTTCTTAGAGTTGTCTCCCTTGCACTGTGTTTTCTAAAAAAAAAAACAAAAAAACGAAAACATACGTAAGATGCCTATCGATGGTTTTGTGTAAAAAAAAAAAAAAAAAAAAGAAAAAGAAGAAAAAATTTCATTAATACTAGAAGGATTCAGTTAAAAATTGAATCATAAGAAAGTCTTAAAAAAATACCGGTAAATTTTCAGATTAGGTCCACCTCCACAATATTCTTTTAAATGACGACTTTTATAAGTTTTCGACTATGCTGAATACGAAAATCGCATTGAAATTTTGCAGAAATAAGTAGTTATCGAGATATAAAAAGTTGTATTATGCATTGTATTCTTTGGCTGCCATCTTTTCGCGCGCCATGACTGACACTGCACGCGCGTAAAAAAAGATGGCCGACAAAAAATACAATGCATAATACAACTTTTTATATCTCGATAACTAATTATTTCTGCAAAATTTCAATGCGATTTCCGTATTCAGCATAGTCGAAAACCTTTGAAAGGTGTCATTTAAAAGAAAATTGTGCAGGTGGACCTAATCTAAAAAAAGTACCAAAATACCCTAGTGACCCCTGAAAATTAACCTTTTTTTCTATGGCAAAATAATTTATATTGCAAAGGTAAAATAATTCATTATGCATTTTTATAGCAAAATAATTTCTAACATATTCCTTTAATTGTGGCTTTGCAGACGGATAATAATCAAGACACAGCGATATGGTTAATAAAAATGTGTATTAACAAAAGTGTGTTACAAAGGTACGCGTCATGATTCTGGAGCCATAACTACCACCTATAATGGTATTTACTTTCTTTTTTTTTTTTTACAAGGTGGTCACCAGTTATCAACGCCCGCCCGGAAGCCACTCGGGGATAAGGGTTATTGCGTGTACAGTACGTTAGTGTTAAGATTTGATAAAGTATCTTACTTAAGGGAGTGGTTCATCAGGAATTTGTTTATGTTAGACTTGAAGACATCCAGGTGGGAAACAGGCAAACGGAAGAGAGTTCCACAGGCGTGCACTTCTAAGAAAGAAGTTTTGTTCATGGAATCTACGCTTTGGTTTTGGCACAGATAAAAAGTGGGGAAAATTTTTGACAGTGGTTTCAGCTAGACGGGTGTTTATCATGAAAGATTGGCGAGGGGGGATCAGGGATTGGAGCTCAGACGAGCACTTGCCATGGAAGTAATGATAAAAGAAAGACAGGCTCGCAATGTCTCTCCCGTGGAAGAAAGTTTGCAGGAAAGAGAAAAGGGCATCTCCCACTAAGCCACGAAGCCTATTTTGTACTCTGTCAAGGCAGGATAGGCTGTTTTTAGCAGCTCCTACCCAGATGTGGCAGCAGTACTCCATCCTTGGATGTACTTGGCTTTTATATAGATAGAGAATTGCATCAGTAGTGAGATATCTTCTGGAGCGGTAGAAGGATCCCACCATCTTTCCAGCGTCCTTGGCAACAGACGATGTACGTGTTCCATTTCAGGTTAGGAGTAAAGGTCAAGCCCAAAAACTTATCAAAACATTGGGCTTCCCTAGACGAGAGCCATCCATTTCAATTGATACCAGATGGGGATCAAAGCGTTGATGATGTAAAGATAGGAGCTTGGTTTTAGATGCATTAAAAGTAACCAGCCACCTCTTTCCCCACTGTACCATGCGCTCGAGATCAGAAGAGAGAGAATAAGAGAGAACTTTGTCATTTACAGCCTTTCTTTCCACTGTAGGAAGATGTGACACAACGTTGAAAGACAAAAAAAAAATGCCAGCAACTATAAAGCAGGAGTCCTGTCAGCATTTCTGTAATAAATAAATAATAATAAACTTACTGCATCCCAAAGAGGGAAGGCAAGTCCTGGGAAGATGGACCGCCTATGATTACCCAGAACAGATTAAATATAGCTGTACTCAGACAATTCCATTTATACCTGAAATAGGTAGATCAGCTTACACCATAACAACAGTAAAATAACTTCATATTAAATTAATTTCATAAGTTAATCTATAGCAAAAATAATTTCCAATGCATGCAAAAATAATTTCCCATATATACTAAAAGTAAAATAATTTTTTCCAAAGTAAAATAAAATAATTTCCCATATATACTAAAAGTAAAATAATTTTTTCCAAAGTAAAATAAAATAATTTCCCATATATACTAAAAGTAAAATAATTTTTTCTAAAGTAAAATAAAATAATTTCCCATATATACTAAAAGTAAAATAATTTTTTCCAAAGTAAAATAAAATAATTTCCCATATATACTAAAAGTAAAATAATTTTTTCCAAAAGAAAATAATTTTGCGCGCATTGCAAAATAATTTCCCATATATTATTTTACTTTATAAATATATGGGAAATTATTTTACTTTTGGAATGCATGTGAATATATTTTACTTTGGAAATATGTGGGAAATTATTTTGCTTTTCCATGAATTAAAAATTATTTTGCTTCAGAAATATATGCAAAATTATTTTGTTTTTTTTGCAATGCACAGGAAATTATTTTGCTTTATAAATACAGTGTAAGCCGGATATAAGAGAGATTTTCTCTGGTCCCATATTAGAGCCTGTGTTAATGTACAGGTAATCCGGATATAAGAAACCAGAATATAGTGTAGCCCCGATATAAGAGAGTTGTAGGGAACGGATAAGAAGTCTCTTATATCTGGGTATATGGGAAATTATTTTGCTTCATAATAATTAAATAATAAAGAAATTTTTCTTAATGATTTCCGACATGTATCTGTAAAGTAAAATAATTTCCAATGCTTTTCTGTAGTAAAACAGACTGAGTGACTTTATTTATTTATGGAAATCGGTCTAAACAAGGCGTGAAGTCACTTAATGTAACGAGCTAACAAGAACGAAAGCTAGTTAGATGTCTATTGATCTTAGTCTTGAAAATGCCGTGACTATAGGAAGGAGGAAATTAATAAAATAATTATTTTTTGTGAAATTGAAAAAAATAAAAATGGCAATAAAAAGAAGTTGCGAGTTTGTCTCTGATGTATCGTTATTTTCATGGAAAGTGTTCGACTGAGCTTCAGTCTATGGTCCCCCGCTCACCAAACTTTCACAAGAAACACTTGCCTAGCTGAAAACGCTATCAATAATTTCCCCCACTCTTTATCTGTGCCTAAACCTAAACGTAGATTCCATGAACAAAGCTTCTTTCTTAGAACTGCACGCCTGTGGAATTATCTTCCATTTTCCTGCTTTCCAGCTGACTACAATATGGTTGTCTTCAAGTCTAACGTAAACAAGTTTTTGATGAGCCGTTCCATATAAGTTAACAAATTTACCGAATTGATTACTATATTGTCCAATTTCTACTGTACACTCTTTAACCCTTATCCTCGAGTGGCCTCTTGGCCTTGATAATGTGTTGATGCCTGTGTAAAAAAAAAAATAAATAAATAAAAATGGCAATAAATAATTATTCCTGATACTCACATCATACTTTAAAGTGAAGAATCCTCCTCTGAAATAAAAAAAATAAATAAAAAAAATAAATAATAAAAAATATAAATAATATAATAATTCTACTATTATATAAAAAGAACTCTGTGTGTGCATGTGTGTGTGTGTTTGCGAGTGTATGCGTGTTTGTTTGTGTGTGTGTGTTTGTGTGTATGTGTGTGTATATGCGTGTGTGGTATTTGTGTGTATGTGTGTGTGTTTGTGAGCACATCTGTGTGTGTATTTGTGTTTGTGTGTGTGTATTTGTGTGTGTATGTGTGTATGTGTGTGTATGTGTGTGTGTCTGTGTGTGTCTGTGTGTCTGTGTGTGCGCTTGTGATGATGATGATGATGGTGATGGTGATGATGATGATGTTGACAGTGATGATGATCATAGGAATTATTATGGGAATGATGATGGTGATGGTGACGGTGATCATGATGTAATAATGAGTAAGGTGATGTTGACAGTGATGATGATGATGATGATGATGATGATGATGATGATGATGATTGCAATTGTGATGATTGTGATGATGGTGATGATAATTTGTCGTTATTACTTGTTATAATCTTCGTTGCCGAAAGCTTGGATTATGGGCCATTTTTCCACATCGAATTTGCTGAAGCCTTTTCCATGAACTGAAAAAAAGAAAAAAAAGAAAGAAATTATACAAATTTGTGCTATCTTGAACATTTCAACTCTGTTATGGCTGACAGCTGTTATTGTTGTGTGGCATTAACAGGATTAACGCACTACAGATTTGAACCCAACTTAGTTGTGTCGGGTAAATGCAGAAAGGTCAAGAAGTTGTCAGTGACAGATATCAAACTCATTGACTTCCATTGACAAAACATGCACTTGCGTTGCTAGAAACAGGCTCAGTGTGTTTTGAGTGCAATCCCCAAACATACCATAGCCTTGGGCCCAGGAGGGGCTTAGGCCATCCGCAACTTTGTAGATGCTTTTGTAGCGAGGAGTTCTTTTTGGGGGTGAGAGTGCTGGCCCTACACCCAACCTTCGCAGAAGGTACATACAGCATCTAGCCTTCCCAAATGGTCACCCATCTAGTACTGGACAGGCTCAACCTTGCTTAACTTCGCTGATTTGGCAAGAACCGGTATGTCAACATGATTGTGTTGTATCCCCACACATACGCCCTGATATAAATAGAAAAGCACGCGGGATATTTTTGAGTAAAGAATGAAATTTGGAGTCACGGCTTTGTAGTGTAACGAATAAGTCTGCGTGTTATTTGGCCGAAGCACGTCCAGGGAACGGCAACCAAATATAACTTTATGTTTTCTGCTTTGAGGAAAGGGTTGATATGCCACTGACCGCATAGTGGATGATCTCTGCTTTCTTCTGAAAAGCAAGATCATTCAACTGGTTGTTCTTTAAAATTCAATTGTGAGTCTCAAGAATAATGAATATAACGATACTGTTTGTAGTTTCCGTATAATTTATTATTCACAAAAGAGAGAATTAAAAATATTAAAAATGTACAGTTTTTTCACAAGACAATTAAATTAAAAGAAATAAATTGTCGAGTTTAAGTTTCCTCTTTGTTGGATACGGACGCCCTTGGTCGGGGTTGACAAGTACCGATTTCTTGCTTTTGTCGGGCTACGGCTGGATGTTTATTGAATGGCGGGGCGAGAGAAACCATGGACAGTTTCTCTCCAAGTTCTCTTCAAAACTTCGACTTAATCTCCCTCTGATCGCATATCAGTCAAGGGAGATAACTCAGCATAACGGTGTTATTTGAATTGTCGTCTGCCTCTTCCATTTTGTGTTTACGTTTTCAGTTTTGTTTTGAGTTTCATTCTGTACATTTGAGAATAAAGCCTCTTCATTCCTTCAAATGGTTTCGTATGATATGCCTTTATTTACTGCTGCTGTTTTGGAACTGATTTTTCTGCTCTGCAGGCGCTTAAAAATAGTGGTTTGGTGTAGGTGGGGCCATTTGCTTGGTGTCCCAGCCAACCAATCATCGTCCAGTCTGACACACTTTGGTTCGTTTTGATTGGATAATCAACTACGTCTCCCCTACATCCAGATTAGGCAATTTCCCACTGACAATGGCTTCCCATTGATATCATCTCACGCACTTGGGAACTTTATCTTTGACTTCCTCAGGTCAGATTCAAAACCTTCATAGCCAAACAATTAGCTACTTCTAATAATCCTGTTGCATAAAAATATTTCACAAAAATATGGTTTCATATTTTTGTTTTGCTTTTCTTTTACAAAGGAAATGCACTTACCCCCATTTTCCTTTCCAACTGGCAGGGTTATACAGTATTTTCCGGACCCCACCATTAAATAAAAAGGCTCTAATTCCTCCTTCACTGACCCCCCTTTTTGGGGCAATTTTCAACGATAACTCCAATTTTAGCTATTTGCAACCCCCTCCTGGCTTCATCTCTTCTTGCCGTGGCTGGTTATGTCACAGCAGTCAGTTGGACTTGGTTGGAGATAGAGTTAGTTTTGAGACCAGGAGGGTCAGACAAAGGTGCGGCAACAAAAAATGCAAGAAAGCTTAGGGGGTCCCCAGTTCACTCGTAGACGAATAAAGAGATGCTTGCCAGAAAATCGGCGCCATGTTTTCTGTGTTGAATGCTTCTTTACAGATCATGGACTAGTGACGGGAAGAACCGCACCACAGAAGACAAAGGATTAGAAAAAAAAATATGGTGAACTCTTAACGCGTAAATATGCACACACACACACACACACACACACACACACACACACACACACACACACACACACTGTCAAACCTGACATAGTTATATGGAATAAGTCAGAGAGAGTGGCAACCTTGGGCAAAGTGAATGTCCCCAATGATGGCTGTCTGAACAGAGCTGAAAGGGAGAAACAAACCCAGATCAAGGTCTCATGTATAATCTTGTATAGTCATACAATTCTTTAACTTCGCCCTTGAGTGTTTTTGAAGGATTTTCACAGTATTTGGTGTTTCTTATCTCTAAAATAGTAGTTTTGAAATTTGTTATGCATTCATTGACTTTCTATATGCTAATTTCCTGAGAAATAATTTCAGCATGAGACATTATTTGATGAAATAGCTCAAACCAAAATATAAAATTTTCATCGTTCAAATATTTCAGAATTCCTGTCGCTTCTGCAACGGTCTCATCTACATATGATGTTGACTGAATTTTAGTGACAGTTTTTTAATGCTTGAACATTTTCATGAACTCTATGTATGTTAAAGTCCCACCTTGTGGCGGATGAAGGGTAGAATGCTTACATCCAGATGCTTCTTGAGAATGAGTGACCATTTGGGAATTCCAGATGTATGTATGTGCTCTTTGATTATTTCGGCATTGTTTCAAGTCGTCCATTGACTTCTCAAGCAGTGCTGATTCGGGAGAGGTATGGTTGGGGATTGCACAACCCTTGTCTCAAAATTACATGTGCAACTGCCTTTACAGGAAGTATCCACTGTCTTTTGAGACTGAATGGGGGCGATGATGATGATAAATAGAGCTTAACACATGAACATAACAAAAAAGCTTTGGTATGACGTCATAGATTTATGTTTTATGTCATGTTTCAAAACCTGACATATAAAAAACGATAATAAAAATAAATGCATGCTCACATATTTTTAATCCCCATGAATTCAAATTTCATAAAATAATTTTTAGTGTACTATCAAGAGGAATGATTTTAAAAATAAATGATTGATCATAAGTTTTCGTTTATTTATGAGAGGAATGATTTAAAAAAAAATGATTGATCATAAGTTTTCGTTTATTTATAAGAGGAATGATTTTAAAAAAAATGATTGATCATAAGTTTTCGTTTATTAATAAGAGGATTGATTTAAAAAAAATGATTGATCATAAGTTTTCGTTTATTTATAAGAGGAATGATTTAAAAAAAATGATTGATCATAAGTTTTCGTTTATTTATAAGAGGATTGATTTAAAAAAAAATGATTGATCATAAGTTTTCGTTTATTTATAAGAGGAATGATTTAAAAAAAATGATTGATCATAAGTTTTCGTTTATTTATAAGAGGAATGATTAAAAAAAAATGATTGATCATAAGTTTTCGTTTATTTATAAGAGGAATGATTTTTAAAAAAATGATTGATCATAAGTTTTCGTTTATTTATAAGAGGAATGATTTAAAAAAAATGATTGATCATAAGTTTTCGTTTATTTATAAGAGGAATGATTTAAAAAAAATGATTGATCATAAGTTTTCGTTTATTTATAAGAGGAATGATTTTAAAAAAAATGATTGATCATAAGTTTTCGTTTATTTATAAGAGGAATGATTTAAAAAATGATTGATCATAAGTTTTCGTTTATTTATAAGAGGAATGATTTAAAAAAAAATGATTGATCATAAGTTTTCGTTTATTTATAAGAGGATTGATTTAAAAAAAAATGATTGATCATAAGTTTTCGTTTATTTATAAGAGGAATGATTTAAAAAAAATGATTGATCATAAGTTTTCGTTTATTTATAAGAGGAATGATTTAAAAAAAATGATTGATCATAAGTTTTCGTTTATTTATAAGAGGAATGATTTAAAAAAAATGATTGATCATAAGTTTTCGTTTATTTATAAGAGGAATGATTTAAAAAAAAATGATTGATCATAAGTTTTCGTTTATTTATAAGAGGAATGATTTAAAAAAAAATGATTGATCATAAGTTTTCGTTTATTTATAAGAGGATTGATTTTAAAAAAAATGATTGATCATAAGTTTTCGTTTATTTATAAGAGGAATGATTTAAAAAATGATTGATCATAAGTTTTCGTTTATTTATAAGAGGAATGATTTAAAAAATGATTGATCATAAGTTTTCGTTTATTTATAAGAGGAATGATTTAAAAAAAATGATTGATCATAAGTTTTCGTTTATTTATAAGAGGAATGATTTACAAAATGATTGATCATCAGTTTTCGTTTATTTATAAGAGGAATGATTTAAAAAATGATTGATCATAAGTTTTCGTTTATTTATAAGAGGAATGATTTAAAAAATGATTGATCATAAGTTTTTGTTTATTTAGAAGAGGGATGATTTTAAAAATAAATGATTGATCATAAGTTTTCGTTTATTTATAAGAGGAATGATTTAAAAAAAATGATTGATCATAAGTTTTCGTTTATTTATAAGAGGAATGATTTAAAAAATGATTGATCATAAGTGTTCGTTTACTTAGAAGAGGAATGATTTTAAAAATAAATGATTGATCATAAGTTTTCGTTTATTTAGAAGAGGAATGATTTAAAAAATGATTGATCATAAGTTTTTGTTTATTTAGAAGAGGAATGATTTTAAAAAAATGATTGATCATAAGTTTTCGTTTACTTAGAAGAGGAATGATTTAAAAAAAATGATTGATCATAAGTTTTCGTTTATTTATGAGAGGATTGATTTAAAAAAAATGATTGATCATAAGTTTTCGTTTACTTAGAAGAGGAATGATTAAAAAAAAATGATTGATCATAAGTTTTCGTTTATTTATAAGAGGAATGATTTAAAAAATGATTGATCATAAGTTTTCGTTTACTTAGAAGAGGAATGATTTTAAAAATAAATGATTGATCATAAGTTTTCGTTTATTTAGAAGAGGAATGATTTAAAAAATGATTGATCATAAGTTTTTGTTTATTTAGAAGAGGAATGATTTTAAAAAAATGATTGATCATAAGTTTTCGTTTACTTAGAAGAGGAATGATTTAAAAAAAATGATTGATCATAAGTTTTCGTTTATTTATAAGAGGATTGATTTAAAAAAAATGATTGATCATAAGTTTTCGTTTACTTAGAAGAGGAATGATTTAAAAAAAATGATTGATCATAAGTTTTCGTTTATTTATAAGAGGAATGATTTAAAAAATGATTGATCATAAGTTTTCGTTTACTTAGAAGAGGAATGATTTTAAAAATAAATGATTGATCATAAGTTTTCGTTTATTTAGAAGAGGAATGATTTAAAAAATGATTGATCATAAGTTTTTGTTTATTTAGAAGAGGAATGATTTTAAAAAAATGATTGATCATAAGTTTTCGTTTACTTAGAAGAGGAATGATTTTAAAAAAAATGATTGATCATAAGTTTTCGTTTATTTATAAGAGGATTGATTTAAAAAAAATGATTGATCATAAGTTTTTGTTTACTTAGAAGAGGAATGATTTAAAAAAATGATTGATCATAAGTTTTCGTTTATTTATAAGAGGAATGATTTAAAAAATGATTGATCATAAGTTTTCGTTTACTTAGAAGAGGAATGATTTTAAAAATAAATGATTGATCATAAGTTTTCGTTTATTTAGAAGAGGAATGATTTAAAAAAAATGATTGATCATAAGTTTTCGTTTACTTAGAAGAGGAATGATTTTAAAAATAAATGATTGATCATAAGTTTTCGTTTATTTATAAGAGGAATGATTTAAAAAAAAAATGATTGATCATAAGTTTTCGTTTGCTTAGAAGAGGAATGATTTAAAAAAAAATGATTGATCATAAGTTTTCGTTTATTTATAAGAGGAATGATTTAAAATAAATGATTGATCATAAGTTTTCGTTTATTTATAAGAGGAATGATTTAAAAAATGATTGATCATAAGTTTTCGTTTACTTAGAAGAGGAATGATTTTAAAAATAAATGATTGATCATAAGTTTCCGTTTATTTATAAGAGGAATGATTTAAAAAAAATGATTGATCATAAGTTTTCGTTTACTTAGAAGAGGAATGATTTTAAAAATAAATGATTGATCATAAGTTTTCGTCTATTTATAAGAGGAATGATTTTAAAAAAATGATTGATCATAAGTTTTCGTTTACTTAGAAGAGGAATGATTTTAAAAATAAATGATTGATCATAAGTTTTCGTTTATTTAGAAGAGGAATTTATTATTATTTTTTTTTATTACATTTTCACCCCAAACAAGGCAAATTGCCACTTTGGTGTAGGGGGCTACTATCAGGGGCAACAACTACTGGGGTACTATGTAGGGATTTGGGCAGCAAGATGTCAGTTCACGTTACACTTGAACCTCTGCACGTTAGTACTGTTGGGGAAGCAGGGACCTGGAATGGAATTCCAGAGTCTAGCGGTTCTGGGGAAGAAACTATTGGAGTAAAAAGATCTTTTAAATCTAGAGATCTCTACAGTGTGGGGGTGGGATTTAGCAGGCTGTCGGGTTTGTCGAGGGTGCTCACGTCGTGGGGGCACAAGTGATTGCAGTTCGTCAGAGCATTCACCACTAAAATACTTGTAGAAAAGGCAGAGGGATGCAACATTTCGTCGATGGGACAGAGGCTGAAGCTTAGATGCCAGTTCAAGGCCTATCAGGTTTTCGACTCTCTTTTGAATGATTTAAAAAAATGATTGATCATAAGTTTTCGTTTATTTATAAGAGGAATGATTTTAAAAATAAACGATTGATCAATAGTTTTCGTTTATTTAGAAGAGGAATGATTTTAAAAATAAATGATTGATCATAAGTTTTCGTTTATTTAGAAGAGGAATGATTTTAAAAATAAGGAATGATTAAAAAAATTAACTACAAAAGATTTTTCAAAATTGAAAAAAAAAATGATATAAAAATTATGAGATTAAAGAAATTTTTAAAAAAAATCATTAAAAAGAATTGAATAAAATTTTTTTAAAATTGAAAAAAAGTTATTGAAAAATAGAAAAAATGATTACAAATATTTAATAAAAAGATTTTTAAAAATTGGAAAAAAATAATTGAAAAATGGAAAAAAAAATATTACAAATATTGAATAAGAAAGATTTTAAAAAATTGGAAAAAAATAATTGAAAAATGGAAAAAAAATATTACAAATATTTAATAAAAAGATTTTTAAAAATTGGAAAAAAATAATTGAAAAATGGAAAAAAAAAATATTACAAATATTTAATAAAAAGATTTTTAAAAATTGGAAAAAAATAATTGAAAAATGGAAAAAAAAATATTACAAATATTGAATAAGAAAGATTTTTAAAAATTGGAAAAAAATAATTGAAAAATGGAAAAAAAATATTACAAATATTTAATAAAAAGATTTTTAAAAATTG
This sequence comes from Euprymna scolopes, assembly GCF_053919585.1. NCBI lineage: Eukaryota > Metazoa > Mollusca > Cephalopoda > Sepiida > Sepiolidae > Euprymna > Euprymna scolopes. The sequence continues at coordinate 35,805,159 of NC_136523.1, forward strand.
GAAAAAAATAATTGAAAAATGGAAAAAAAAATATTACAAATATTGAATAAGAAAGATTTTTAAAAATTGGAAAAAAATAATTGAAAAATGGAAAAAAAATATTACAAATATTTAATAAAAAGATTTTTAAAAATTGGAAAAAAATAATTGAAAAATGGAAAAAAAAATATTACAAATATTGAATAAGAAAGATTTTTAAAAATTGGAAAAAAATAATTGAAAAATGGAAAAAAAAATATTACAAATATTGAATAAGAAAGATTTTAAAAAATTGAAAACAAAAATGATTAAAGAAATAGGAAAATGATTACAAATATTGAATAAAAACGATTTAAAAAAAAAAAAAACTGAAAAACAAATGATTTTAAAAATTAAATAAAAAAAGATTAAATAAACTTTCCCAAAATGATTAAAAAGAATTAAAAAAAATTTTTTTTTTTAAATTGAAAAAAAAAAATATATAAAAATAATTGAATAAAAAAGATTAAAGAAAAATTAAAAAAAAAACTAATCGTTGTTTACAAATGACACATGCGTTTATAGTCAACCGGTCTCAATTGAAAAGTGTCCCCCTGCTCTCAGCTTTCAAGGTTCTTTGTCCGTAAAGGTATAGGATACTGCAGGTGTGAACAGTTTTTGAGCACGTTAGATGGAACCCACCTTTTTTGCAGGCAATACCTTCTTAACATGGATGAACGATAAAGTTATCACCCTAAAGAAAATAACGCTACAGCTTTATATTAAGAATTTTATTGAAAAAATCAATTCAGGTAGTTCGATTATGAAGTAGAGCTGAAATCTATTCAATGTAGCCGCCTTCAGCCTCAATCACTGCCGTCATACAGGTCCGGAATGGGAGCATGCCTTTTCCATAAGCGCTGACGGGAGCTTGGCAAATAATCGGCAGATGGTGGCGATCAGGCTGGTTTTGGTGTTGTGGGAGGTCATGATGGTGATGTTCTCGACATATGACCAAACGAAGTAGTCCAGTGGTTTCAGGTCGGGGGAGGAGAGGGGGTCAGTGAGAGAAGGGTACAAAGTCGTAGCACTCCTTCTGAAACCAAGCCTGAGTCTCTTTGGACTTGTGGGCAGAGTCCTGCTGCCTGCGGCTACCTGACTGTACCAGGGGATCACCACACTCTATAACGCATCCAGGTACACTTTGGTGTCGACTTTGAAACCGACTTCAAAGACGTGAGGTATCATGATGTGGCCTTCACTTGAAACCACACCAAAGACCATAACCGTGGCCAGAAACTTTTTCATCACCCTGGGCATGTTCCTGTTATTCGTGGCAATCTAGCAATGCATTTTGAGGGTGCTGGCAATGGTCCTGTTGTCATAACTTGTAGAGAGCATGAGTTGTACAGCAGCGCATTTCCAATCTCGCTCATTGAACATTGTGTCACTTTCAGACATAATAGAAGGCTCCTATCGCTTTTGGGATTTGTACACAGTTGACCGACTAATAGATGGTCTGCATCAAAAAGAAAAGAAAACCGATTTTCATCAAACGGAAATGGAATCATGTCGTCTTTTCTAGGGCGAATTCTATCGTTCCACTCAGTATTCTTCCTGTTCCTATTATTTGTGAATGTCAGGCCGAGGAGTTTGAATGTCTGGATTGATGCCATTAAAAAACTTTTTTTTTGACTCTTGGTCACTCTAAGTAAGACATATTTCCACTTGGACATAAAGGGCTACTATTGGAGGGGGGCATGCCTATAGGGGCACTCTTAATAGAGAGTTGAGCGGCGAGATGTCTGTTCACATTACACTTGAACTTCTGCATGTTAGTACAGTCAGAGAAGTAGGAAAAAGGGAGGGAATTCCAAAGTCTAACAGTTCAAGAGAAGAAACTATTAGAGTAGAAATCTTTCCGACATCTAGAGACCTCAATAGTGAAGGGGTGGAATTTTGTTCCTTAATACATTTACCTTGAGGAAGTACACGTGCCACAAGTTCGTCAGATTAAAAAATACTTTCTGTCTTTCTCACCTGCATCATTATAAGGAACACCGATTTTGTGGCAATCCGTAACCATGGCGATGAAGCTTCTTATCTTAAAATCTTCAGGCATTTCCTCATCTTCAAACTAGAAAAAAAAAAAAAAAAATTAGAAAAAGAAGTGACATTTCTGAATTTTTCGAAATGAGAATTCGTTATTCGTGTTATTTGGAACCATCAAACTACTGTTCTCATATTGATTGTCATTTTCACAACGTTTCGGTCGATGTAATCTCCGACCTTCTTCTGGTGTATCTTGTCAACTGTCTTTAATTTTTCTGTCAAACTCGGATAATATTCGCCGGAGGTAATGTGAGATTCGTAAAATTTGGGGGAAAAAATCCGCTTGTCTCAATCATAAGCCAAATTGCAGAAAGATACCCAGTTGGGGACCTTCCTTCCATGTCTGTTGGCCTTCCTAGTCCCATTTTGCTCGAAGATGTTTCCATTAATTTCATTTGTAGTTTCCTTCCTGGAAATCGCGGGTTGATAAATACAGAAATGTCCTCTTTTCTTTCCGTTCCTTTCTCAATTTCTCTTTCGTTCGTATTGTTGAGAAAGCAGCTGACTTGCCTTAAGTAATAATTTCAGACGAATCGACAAATACAAAGTTAAATTACGTTTCTGAATTTTTGAGATGAGGATTGCTTATTCGTGTTTTTTCTTTTGATTCTTCAGACTACTGTTCTCATCTTGATTGTCATTTGCACGTTTCGGTCGATGTAACCCCCGCCCTTCTTCACGTGCATCTTGTCAATTGTCTCTAATTTTTCTATCGAACTCGGATATCTGCACGAAATTTCGAACCGAACCATTTAATTAATTCACGGGGGTAGCATGCTCTCATTCCATCAGCCATGACTGGATGGAGGTCCTAAGTAATTCGAAATTATTTTCGGCTGCCCTCACTGAGGATTGAACTTTCAATCTTCAGACAAATCTCTCTTTTATAACTAAATTTTTCCAATACTTTAGCCACAGATCCTTGTAACTCGGTCACGGCTGACGGAACGAGAGAATGTTTCCCCCGTGAAGTAAATAAATAGTTCCGTTTGAAATTCCTGGGTTCAACAGAAACATTCCTGAATTCGACAAGATACACCTTCACGGGGGTAGTTTGCTCTCATTCTGTCAGCCATGAATGGATAGAGGTCCTAAGTAATTTGAAATTATTTTCAGTCGCCCTCACTAAGGATTGAACCTCCAACCTTCAGAAGGTCGTTTTTCGATGCCTCCGTTCAGTCTCGAAAGACAAAGGATACCCCCTGTAGTGGCAGCGCAGCTGCACGTGTAATTGTGAGGCAAGGGTTACGCAATCACCAACCACACCTCTCCTGAATCGGTACTGTTTGAGTCCAGCGGTAAGGAGAAGTTTGGGACGACTGAAAACAATGCCGAGATAAGCGGAGAGCACATACAGCACCTGGAAGTCTCAAATGATTAATTTTTGCCAAAGTTCAAGGGTGACAATTCAATTCGACTACAGAAATATTTTTGTATTCAAAATAAAACTTTTTAATCATTATCGACTTACATGATTTTTGGAATATGACATCTTCGTTCTGTAACAAGTACATACATTAGAAGGATTTTTCTGCATTTTTGTCTTTTTAACCCAAGTGTTATTCTAAATAAGCACCCTAGTTTCATCTTTGTCGTTATTTTCACGTTTTAGCCGATGATGTAACTACCACAAAAATAATTCCCTGATTGTACTGACATGCAGAAGTTCATCTTGCTGCTAAACTTTCTACATATGATGCCTCTGTTCAGTCTCGAAAGACAAAGGATGCCCCCTGTAGAAGCAGCTGTGCGTGTAAGTGTGAGGCAAGGGTTGCGCAACCCCTAACCCTAACCTCTCCTGAATCGGCACTGTTTGAGTCCAGGGGCAAGGAGAAGTCCAGGACGTCTAGAGACAATGCTGAGATAAGCGGAGAGCACATACAGCACCTGGAAGTCCCAAATGGTCACCCATTTAGTACTGACCAGGTTCAACGTTGCTTAACTTCGCTTTTACAGTTGAATTATACCAAGTACTCTTGCCACAGTCTGGAAACTTATTTAAGGCACCTCGCACTTATATTCCCATGAAATGGTCACCACTAATATTCGCCGGAGGTAATGTGAGATTCGTAAAATTTGGGGGAAAAAGTCCGTTTGTCTCACTCATAAGCCAAATTGCAGAAAGATACCCAGTTGGGGACCTTCCTTCCATGTCTGCTGGCCTTCCTAATCCCAATTTGCCCGAAGATGTTTCTATTGATTGCATTTGTAGTTTCCTTCCTGGAAATCACGAGTCAGTAATCACAGAAGTACCTACTTTTATTTCTGTGCCTTTCTCAATCTCTCTTTCGTTTGCATTGTTGAGAAAGCAGCTGACTTGCCTTGAGTAGTCATTCCAGACGAATCGACAAATACAAAGTTAAATTACGTTTCTGAATTTTTGAGATGAGGATTAGTTATTCATATTATTTGGATTCTTCAGACTACTGTTCTCATCTTGAGTGTTATTTTCACAACGTTTCGGTTGATGTAACCTCCAACCTTCCTCAGGTGTATCTTGTCGAACTTGGGAATCTTTCTGTCAGACTTGGCAACCTGCACAGAATTTTGAACGGAATCCTTTATTTAATCCACGAGAGAAGCATGTTCTCGTTATGTCAGCCATGACTGTGTAGAAGTCCTAAGTAATTTTGAAATTGTTTTTGGAGTGTCGCTCGCACTGAGATTTGAACTTTCAGCCTCCAGAAGAGTGTAACTTTTACAACTGAATTTTTTTTTTTTTTTTTAGTATTTAAAATTATAACTTTAATAAAGTTTTTTTTTTTTTTTAACACAAAATAGATTTCCAGTAAGATTAAAAAAAAAAAATAATAATGAATTCATTATATTCCGTGATCATTAATTTAGAAATACTGAAAATTTCGTTAAAATTGGTAATTTTTTTTCAATCTTGGTGAATTTTTAAGTGAAGGAAAAAGTCAAACTGTTTATGCATTTTGCGTTCATTCATTTTGCATATACCTTCTTATTTGAAATTCTTCTGACTTTTTTTTTTTTTTTACTCACGTTTACCCCAAACGTGGCATATCACCATTTGGACATAATGGGTTACCAATTGGGACCGTGCTTAACTTCAAAACATCAAAACTCCTTTCAAAATAAACTGTATTAATCGAAATAAGAACCATTAGAATCGGAACATTTTTGCCAACGAGAAACAAGTCCATTTATTCCATTAGCATAGAAATCTGAAGTTCTGGATTGGTTGGTTCATTGTTTTTGTTTAACAGCATATCGATCCTTTTCAGGTTATTTAATGCCGAATCCAGTGATTTTGAAGAAAATTTTTTTAATAGAATGTATTTGTTTTTTTTTTCAAGTCAGTTTATATTTAACCCATAGTTGGGACCCTAACAGGTACTACCACTCCGGGTCAGAGTGGACCTGGGAGCAATGGTAATTAAGGAGTGGCTCCACACTCCCCAAATCCCGCAAGCTGGGGCCTCACATCGGATATAGTTTAAGGTCATATCTAGGACAGAAGTTCTGGAAGTGATGAAGTCATTGAAGGCCGATTTGGCATCATTTCGGCTTTTGAAGCATTTTTTGTGCACAAAGTTGTTGAGATGCTTAAAAAAGTGATAATCAGTGCATGAGAAGTCTGGTGACTATGGGGGATGAGGCAGAGTCTCATAGCCTAATTCGTTCAGCTTCTGCAGGGTCAGCGGAGCAATATGTGGGCGAGCGTTGTCATGGAAGAGAATTGGTCCCTTCGTATTGACCATCTGAAAATCACCCCTGCTCAGGTGCATGCTATCATAAAAAACCTTGACACTTCAAAAGCATGTGGACCTGATCTCATCCCAGCTGTGCTATTAAAAAAGTGCTCAGCCAAAGTAGCTCCAGTTCTCTCCAAACTCCACAACAAATGTCTTAATGAATCTTGCTTTCCAGGCTGTTGGAAAACTGCTTCTGTGGTTCCAATATTCAAGAATTCTGGCGAAAGAACTGACCCATTAAATTATCGCCCCATTAGCCTCCTCCCACTTTTTGCCAAAATATTTGAGATCTTAATTAACCATGCTCTAGTCCATCACCTTACAGATGCTAAACTTCTGACTGACCAACAATATGGATTTAGACAAGCCCGTTCCACTGCAGACATCCTAACTGTAATCTCTGAACATATATACCATTCACTGGACAAAGCCGGAGAGGGCAGAGCGGTAGCTCTAGATATATCTAAAGCTTTTGACAGGGTATGGCATGGGGGTCTCCTCAGGAAAATCAGATCATACGGTATCACTGGTAGAATACTTAACATAATTAAATCCTTAGATAAGAGAAAAATCCAGGTTGTCCTCGACGGTTGTACATCTAAACAATATGATATAAATGTGAGAGTGCCCCAAGGGTCTATCTTTGGACCTCTATTGTTCCTAATATTCATAAATTACCTCCCCGACAAAATTGCCTCTGAGATGGGTATATATGCTGATGACACCACACTCTATAACAGGCACGACAAGAAAACAAATGAACACATTATCTAAAGAAATGGCAGAAACACTAGAGGATGACCTCCAATCTGTAGTGGAATGGGGACAGGAATGGATGATCACATTCAATGCCGCCAAGACTAAACTTGTTTCCTTCAATAATTACAAGAAACCTTCTCTACCATCAATAGCAATGGCCAACCACTCTTTATCTGAGAGTACATCATTCAAACTCCTTGGCCTAACGTTCACAGGAAACATGAGTTGGAACAATTACATCGAAGGCATTGCCAGGGCCGCTGCAAGGAAGGTGGGCTCTCTCTACCGTGCTAGACAACTACTAACACCCGAAAGTATCCTGTACCTCTATAAGGCCACCATTCGCCCATGTATGCAGTATTGCTGTCATATTTGGGCTGGTGCATCTGCTACTAGCCTCTCGCTCCTTGACAAGGTTCAAAAGAGAGTCACAAATCTGATAGGCCCTGAACTGGCATCAAAGCTTCAGCCTCTGTCCCATCGACAAAACGTTGCATTCCTCTGCCTGTTCTACAAGTATTTTAATGGTGAATGCTCTGACGAACTGCAAGCACTTGTGCCCCAAACCCAACAGGCCGCTAAATCCCACCCCCACACTGTAGAGATCCCTAGATGTAAAAGATCTTTCTACTCCAGTAGTTTCTTCCCCAGAACTGCTAGACTTTGGAATTCCATACCAGGTCCCTGTTTCGCCAACTGTACTGACGTGCAGAAGTTCAAGTGTAACATGAACCGACATCTTGCTGCCCAAATCCCTACATAGTACCCCAGTACTGTTGCCCCTGATAGTAGCCCCCTACACCAAAGTGGCAATGTGCCTTGTTTGGGGTGAAAATGTAATTAAAAAAAAACATACGTTGGAGCTTCTGGTGTATTCCATCATTTTTTCAATGTGTGTCTTCAAGTCCAACATAAACAAATTCCTGATGAACCGTCCCCTTAAGTAAGACACTTTATCAAATCTCCATTAATAACGATTACCGTGATATTATCCCATTGATTACTGTACACGCAATAACCCTTATCCCCGCATGGCTTCTGGGCCTTGATAAGTGGTGACTACCATGTAAAAAAAAAAAAAGCCAGCTGATATTTTACCATGTGCTCGTATGCGTAATGGTTAAAAGCTTTGATCAACAACCCTTACCCTAACCCTAACATCTAATATTAAATATAACTTTGTTAACAGAACAGATAAACAGAAGGACATACCTTAGTGGGGGTAAGGCAGTGGAGGCAGAGATTGTTCCAGTGACTAATGTACGGCAGTAGGTATGTCCGATTAAGGGGGTTGCAGTAGACGTGCACAGCATTTGGCTTGATAAATAAGATAATATCTATGGAAAAAAAAAAAAAGAAACAAAGATATCAAAAAAGGAGTCAAATTGTTGTATCATTGCATAAATAAAATAACCAAAAAAAAAAAATTTTTTTCTCCAAGCGAACTGCTTAATGGAACCCGACACACTTCATTTGCATGTGTGTAGCGCGACTTTGCGAGATCGTCCAAGACCATGTGTGTGTAAAAACCTCATGGACGCCATCCTGGGTCTTTTTTTCGTATATCAAAAAAAGAAACATATATCAAAAATAAAGGAAAAATAATTAAAAAAAAGTAAAAATATTAAAGAAAAGGAAAAATATGTTAAAAAAAAGAAAAAATATATTAAAAAAAGGAAAAATATGTTAAAAAAAAAGAAAAAATATATTAAGAAAAGGAAAAATCTATCAAAAAAAGGAAAAGTATATAAAAAAGGAAAAAATTTAAAAAAAAGAAAAATATATTAAAAAGGGAAAATATATTAAAAAAGCAAAAATATATTAAAAAAAGGAAAAATATATTAAAAAGGAAAAATATATTAAAAAAAAGGAAAAATATATTAAAAAGGAAAAATATATTAAAATAGCAAAAATAGATTAAAAAAAGGAAAAAATGTATTAAAAAAAAGGAAAACTATATTAAAAAAGGAAAAATATATTAAAATAGCAAAAATATATTAAAAAAGGAAAAATATATTAAAAAAAGAAAAAATATATTAAAAAAGGAAAAATATATTAAAAAAAGGAAAAATATCTTAAAAAAAGGAAAAATATATTAAAAAAAGAAAAAATATATAAAAAAAAGGAAAATATATTAAAAAAAGGAAAAATATATTAAAAAAAGCAAAAATATATTAAACAAAGAAAAAATATATTAAAAAAAGGAAAATATATTAAAAAAAGGAAAAATATATTAAAAAAGGAAAAATATATTAAAAAAGGAAAAATATATTAAAAAAGCAAAAATATATTAAAAAAAGGAAAAATATCTTAAAAAAAGGAAAAATATATTAAAAAAAGGCTAAAATATATTAAAAAAGCAAAAATATATTAAAAAAAGGAAAAATATATTAAAAAAAGCAAAAATATATTAAAAAAGGAAAAATATATTAAAAAAGGAAAAATATATTAAAAAAAGCAAAAATATATTAAAAAAAGGAAAAATATATTAAAAAAAGGAAAATATATTAAAAAAAGCAAAAATATATTAAAAAAGGAAAAATATATTAAAAAAGGAAAAATATATTAAAAAAGGAAAAATATATTAAAAAAGCAAAAATATATTAAAAAAAGCAAAAATATATTAAAAAAAGGAAAAATAGATTAAAAAAAGGCAAAATATCTTAAAAAAAGGAAAAATATATTAAAAAAAGCAAAAATATATTAAAAAAGCAAAAATATATTAAAAAAAGGAAAAATATATTAAAAAAAGTCAAAATAATATTAAAAAAGGAAAAATATATTAAAAAAGGAAAAATATATAAAAAAAGGAAAAATATATTAAAAAAGGAAAAATATATTAAAAAAAGGAAAAATATATTAAAAAATAAAAAATATATTAAAAAAGGAAAAATATATTAAAAAAAGGAAAAATATATTAAAAAAAGGAAAAATATATTAAAAAAAGGAAAAATATATTAAAAAAAGGAAAAATATATTTAAAAAAAGAAAAATATATTAAAAAAGGAAAAATATATTAAAATAGCAAAAATAGATTAAAAAAAGGAAAAATATATTAAAAAAAAGAAAAATATATTAAAAAAGGAAAAATATATTAAAATAGCAAAAATATATTAAAAAAAGGAAAAATATATTAAAAAAAAGAAAAATAGATTAAAAAAAGGAAAAATATATTAAAAAAAGGAAAAATATATTAAAAAAAGCAAAAATATATTAAAAAAAAGAAAAATATATTAAAAAAAAGAAAAATATATTAAAAAAAGGAAAAATATATTAAAAAAAAGAAAAATATATTAAAAAAAGGAAAAATATATTAAAAAAAGCAAAAATATATTAAAAAAAAGAAAAATATATTAAAAAAAGGAAAAATATATTAAAAAAAAGCAAAAATATATTAAAAAAAAGAAAAATATATTAAAAAAAGAAAAATATATTAAAAAAAGCAAAAATATATTAAAAAAAGGAAAAATATATTAAAAAAAAGAAAAATATATTAGAAAAAGGAAAAATATATTAAAAAAAGCAAAAATATATTAAAAAAAGCAAAAATATATTAAAAAAAAGAAAAATATATTAAAAAAAAGAAAAATATATTAAAAAAAAGGAAAAATATATTAAAAAAAGAAAAAATATATTAAAAAAAGGAAAAATATATTAAAAAAGGAAAAATATATTAAAAAAAGGAAAAACATAGAAAAAGGAAAAATATATTAAAAAAAGAATAAAATATATTAAAAAAAAGAAAAATATATTAAAAAAAAGAAAAATATATTAAAAAAAAGAAAAATATATTAAAAAAAGGAAATATATATTAAAAAAAAGAAAAATATATTAAAAAAAGCAAAAATATATTAAAAAAAGCAAAAATATATTAAAAAAAAGAAAAATATATTAAAAAAAGAAAAATATATTAAAAAAAAGAAAAATATATTAAAAGAGGAAAAATATATTAAAAAAAAGAAAAATATATTAAAAAAAGGAAAAATATATTAAAAAAAGGAAAAATATATTAAAAAAAAGAAAAATATATTAAAAAAAGGAAAAATATATTAAAAAAGGAAAGATATATTAAAAAAAGGAAAAATATATTAAAAAAAAGAAAAATATATTAAAAAAAGGAAAAATATATTAAAAAAAGAAAAAATATATTAAAAAAAGGAAAAATGTATTAAAAAAGGAAAAATATATTAAAAAAAGGAAAAATATATTAAAAAAAGCAAAAATATATTAAAAAAAGCAAAAATATATTAAAAAAAAGAAAAATATATTAAAAAAAAGAAAAATATATTAAAAAAAAGGAAAAATATATTAAAAAAAGAAAAAATATATTAAAAAAAGGAAAAATATATTAAAAAAGGAAAAATATATTAAAAAAAGGAAAAACATAGTAAAAGGAAAAATATATTAAAAAAAGAATAAAATATATTAAAAAAAAGAAAAATATATTAAAAAAAAGAAAAATATATTAAAAAAAAGAAAAATATATTAAAAAAAGGAAATATATATTAAAAAAAAGAAAAATATATTAAAAAAAGCAAAAATATATTAAAAAAAGCAAAAATATATTAAAAAAAAGAAAAATATATTAAAAAAAAGAAAAATATATTAAAAAAAAGAAAAATATATTAAAAGAGGAAAAATATATTAAAAAAAAGAAAAATATATTAAAAAAAGGAAAAATATATTAAAAAAAGGAAAAATATATTAAAAAAAAGAAAAATATATTAAAAAAAGGAAAAATATATTAAAAAAAGAAAAAATATATTAAAAAAAGGAAAAATGTATTAAAAAAGGAAAAATATATTAAAAAAAGGAAAAATATATTAAAAAAAGGAAAAATATATTAAAAAAAAGAAAAATATATTAAAAAAAGGAAAAATAAATTAAAAAAAGAAAAAATATATTAAAAAAAGGAAAAATGTATTAAAAAAGGAAAAATATATTAAAAAAAGGAAAAATATATTAAAAAAAGGAAAAATATATTAAAAAAAGGAAAAATATATTAAAAAAAAGAAAAATATATTAAAAAAAGAAAAAATATATTAAAATAGCAAAAATATATTAAAAAAGCAAAAATATATTAAAATAGCAAAAATATATTAAAAAAAGAAAAAATATATTAAAAAAAGGAAAAATATATTAAAAAAGGAAAAATATATTAAAAAAAGGAAAAATATATTAAAAAAAGGAAAAATATATTAAAAAAAGCAAAAATATATTAAAAAAGGAAAAATATATTAAAAAAAGGAAAAATATATTAAAAAAGGAAAAATATATTAAAAAAAGGAAAAATATATTAAAAAAAGGAAAAATATATTAAACAAAGGAAAAATATATTAAAAAAAGGAAAAATATATTAAAAAAAGGAAAAATATATTAAAAAAAAGAAAAATATATTAAAATAGGAAAAATATATTAAAATTGCAAAAATAGATTAAAAAAAGGAAAAATATATTAAAAAAAGAAAAATATATTAAAAAAGGAAAAATATATTAAAATAGCAAAAATATATTAAAAAAAGGAAAAATATATTAAAAAAAAGAAAAATATATTAAAAAAAAGAAAAATATATTAAAAAAAGGAAAAATATATTAAAAAAAGCAAAAATATATTAAAAAAAAGAAAAATATATTAAAAAAAAGAAAAATATATTAAAAAAAAGAAAAATATATTAAAAAAGGAAAGATATATTAAAAAAAAGAAAAATATATTAAAAAAAGGAAAAATATATTAAAAAAAGCAAAAATATATTAAAAAAAAGAAAAATATATTAAAAAAAGGAAAAATATATTAAAAAAAAGCAAAAATATATTTAAAAAAAGAAAAATATATTAAAAAAAAGAAAAATATATTAAAAAAAAGAAAAATATATTAAAAAAAGGAAAAATATATTAAAAAAAAGAAAAATATATTAAAAAAAGCAAAAATATATTAAAAAAAGGAAAAATATATTAAAAAAAAGAAAAATATATTAAAAAAAAGAAAAATATATTAAAAAAAGGAAAAATATATTAAAAAAAGCAAAAATATATTAAAAAAAAGAAAAATATATTAAAAAAAGAAAAATATATTAAAAAAAGAAAAAATATATTAAAAAAAGGAAAAATATATTAAAAAAAGAAAAAATATATTAAAATAGCAAAAATATATTAAAAAAGGAAAAATATATTAAAATAGCAAAAATATATTAAAAAAAGAAAAAATATATTAAAAAAAGGAAAAATATATTAAAAAAGGAAAAATATAGTAAAAAGGAAAAATATATTAAAAAAAGGAAAAATATATTAAAAAAAGGAAAAATATATTAAAAAAAGGAAAAATATATTAAAAAAAGGAAAAATATATTAAAATAGCAAAAATAGATTAAAAATGGAAAAGTGTATAAAAAAGGAAAAAAATGAAAAAAATGGAAAATATTTAAAAAAAAAAGGAAATATATATTTAAAAAAAAAATCAAAAGTATATAAACAAATAAAAAAGAAGAAATAAGTTCATCAGCTGACAATCTTTAACGCAAGAAATCATTGGTGGTGCCAAAAAGTCTGTTTTGTTGAAAAAAAAAAGCACAAAAAAAAACTTTCTTTCTCCCATTTCTCCACTAAGAAGCATTGTCAAGATACACCTGAAGAAGGTCGGAGGTTACATCGGCCAAAACGTTGTGAGAAGAACATCCAAAATAAGGAAAGAAGTCCAAATAAACCAAATCATCATCACCACCATCATCATCATCATCATATAGTATGCGTCTGAAAATTCTGTTGTTGGCATTGGTTTCCCCGATACTTTGTAGTCAGAATTCTATCTCAAAAGACATCGGGTACTTACAGGAAGGACCACGTGAAAGTTGCGAACATTCTAAGTGAAAGTGATTTTTGGGAACGAACTGGATTTCAACTTGAGACACTCAGGTCCTTAGTCCGTGTTGCTAACCACTTGACCGCTATTACCTTCTATAACCCTGGGCCTAAATCTCTTCTTGATCTACATAAATTCCAAATTACATCCTTACATCATTCGTAGACATTTATGCTGATAACACTACTATCTATGGTAGCAAATCTAGGACTGTAAACGACCAAGTTCTCTCCGATTCTCTCTCCTCTGATCTTGAGCAAGTGGTACAATGGGGAAAGAGGTGGCTTGTTACTTTTAATGCATCTAAAACCACGCTTTTATCTTTACATCATCAACGCTCTGATCCCCATCTGGCATCAATTGAAATGAATGGCCCTCACCTTGGGGAGGCCTCATGTTTTGACAAGCTTCTGGGCTTGACTTTTACTCCTAATCTGAAATGGAACATGTACATCAAATCTTTTACCAAGGCCACTGGAAAAATGGTGGGATCCTTCTATTAATCCAGTAGATATCTCACTGCTGATGCAACTTTCTATCTACATAAGAGCTAGGTACATCCAAGGATGGAATACTGTTGCCACATCTGGGCAGGAGCTGCTAGAAAGGACTTGTCCTGCCTTGATAGAGTTCAAAATAGACTTCGTAGCATCGTAGGAGATGTCCTTTTCTCTTCCCTGCAACCTCTATCTCATAGAAGAGATGTTGCGAGTTTGTCTCTGCTTTATCATTATTTTCATGGCAAGTGCTCGACTGAGCTTCAATTTATGGTCCCTCCCTCACCAAACTTTCACAAGAAACACTCGTCTAGTTGAAAACACTACCAGTAATTCCCCCCACTCTTTATCTGTGCTTAAACCTAAACGTAGATTCCATGAACAAAGCTTCTTTCATAGAACTGCACACCTGTGGAATTGTATTCCGTTTTCCTGCTTTCCGGCTGACTACAATCTGATTGTCTTCAAGTCCAACGTAAACAAGTTCTTGATGAGCCGTTCCACTTAAGTTAACAAATTTACCGAATTTCCATTACTAACGATTATTATATTGTCCAATTGACTACTGTACACTCTTAACCCTTATCCTCGAGTGGTCTCTGTGTCTTGATAAGTGGTGATGCCTATGTAGAACCCCCCCCCCCAAAAAAAAAACAAAACAAAAACAGCCGAAATTTGAACATAATAGATCCCAGGCAACATCAGATAAGTACATAATTATGATGATGATGATGATGATGATGATGATTTTGTTAATCTTTCTATTAGGAATTCTTTCTAGAAGGTTATCGGGTATTTACCGGAGGGATCATGTGAAAGTTGCCAAGGTTCCTAAGTGAAATTATTTCTGTGGAACGAACTGGACTTGAACCTGGAACACCCACGATTAGTGTCACCTCCCATCACCACAACCCTAATCTCCCATCACCCTGACAACTAAGAATAACTAAAATATTAACACCATACACAGTCATGGCTTACAGAACGAGGACAATCTACCCGGGATTTGAACATAATAGATCCAAGGCAATGTTAGGTAAGTACATAATGATGATGATGATGATGATGATGATGATGATGATGATGATGATGATGATGATGATGATTGCCTGTTGAGCATCATTCACAATGATAATTTTGTTGGCATTCGTCTCCTTGATATCTTTCTATTAAGAATTCTTTTTACAAGGATATCATGTACTTAAGGGAGGGACCACATGAAGGTTGCCAACATCCTAAGTGAAAATGATTTTTGTGGAACAAACTAGATTCAAACTCAGAACGCCCAGGTCAGCAGTCCGTGCCATTAACCACTTGATCAGAGATAGGAGGATGATATATATTGTTCTCCAAACAGCACGAGATAAACGTATAAATCGTATGTATTGTTGCTTAGCCAGGGGATATGATATCGACATATAAACTGAGTCATGTTGTATCAGAGAGTTATCACACGGGTATTTATTACAGTTAATGTTTACATAAAGGTATCATCTTTTTAAAAGAAGAATAATATACGCTTCATAACTTTCTTTCTTCAAGAGTTCTTTTATCTTTACTGCTGAGCTCCGTGGTGAAACATGAAATGACCGACACCATAACCAATTGAGACCTCTGTTCTTTCTTATTTTGTGAAACCACAGAACAACACTTCATATTATTAAAATACTAGCGGGGGTACCCAGCGTTGCCAGAGTGTTTGTTTCCGGGACGGGGGGGGGGGAGTTTTAAAAAATGTTATGGTAGGTAAGTAGGAAGGATCAAACCCGGAGTCATGAGTAAAAGTAGGAAAATGAAGTGTGAAAAAAAAGAAAAAACATCTGCAACGTTAACAGTTCGGCCACCAAGAAAAGTCCATTCCAGTTGTTTAGGAAAAAAAAAAAAGCGACTACGGTAGGTCGGCGCGAACGTGAAAATATAATGTGAATTGTCCAGCACGCTAACCACTACGCCACAGAGCACTGCAGCTTAGTTTAGTGATTTTAAATAACTTCACATGAAAGAACTACGAAGCCAAACCGGTGTTCTCTTCTCAACTGTTTCTTGTGAACGATCCCCAAACGGTGTTAAGTGGTGACAGGGGGAGGAGGAATTTATTAGAGAGAAAATATTTTACCACTTCCATTGATCTTAACCGATTTTGGCCGTGACTTCTCAGCAGAAAAAGTATAGAAATCTAAGATTATCGAGGAATTTGAGAAATAATAAGCCTATAACACACCTCAGATATTGTTCTGCCGTTTGTGCATATTATATTTGCATGAAATATCTTGATTTTTAATCCTATTAATGTCAAAATCAGACGGGAAAAAATGAGTTCATTTTATTTATATAGAGATAAATTTATTTCAGCTGTCTCAAATGGTCTTAACAAGGAGTCTGCATTTCGTGTCTACATGCTTGTTCTTCACAGCCCGCTTCCTGGCTTTTTGAAGCACATCTGCTCACTTTCAGGACCAAACTCAAACTATCGCCTTTCCCTAACCTTCCCGACATCTTGACCTCAATTCCGTTACATTATCATTAAAAAGCACACGTCTCTTGGCGTGCGATCTTTCCACATACACCTGTCCAAGGTTATTTGGTTTATATTTAACCTAGTTAATTTATGTAAACATCCTCAGCTCAAACCCATTGCTACACTTTATTCTATAAACAATAAATAACATCCAATATGAACTATTTTAAGAATATCGTTGGATAGATAAATAGATAGATAGACAGATAGATCGATAACAGCTAATCAACTTTTAACAATGTTATTAGCTAACATAATTACCTCCCACAACTTCAACATTATTGCAACAGCCAAAATTTGAACATAATAGATCCCAGGCAATGATGGGCAAGTACAATTAATAATAAAAATGATGATGATGATGATGATGATGAGTTGTTTGTTAAGCATCACATATGATGATTTTTGTTGGCATCCGTTTCCTTGATATCTTTCTAGTAGGAATTCTTTCTAGAAGGATGTCATGTACTTACAGGACGGACCACATGAAGGTTGCCAACATCCTTAAGTGACAGTGTTATAGTGGAATGAACTGGATTCGAACTTGGGACACCCAGGTTATCAGTCTGTGTCGTTGACAACTTGATCATCATCAGCATCCCAATAATCTATATGGCATTGCATAAATAATTTTTTTTCCGAAAGCACTAAGGCCTTAGGCTTTTAGCCGACGCCTCTCCCCCCCTAAATCAACGACAATCCCGGTTTTTAGTTAGAAACGAAGTAATTAGGATTGATGATGATTGTTTGTTAAGAATCATTCACAATGATGATTTTGTTGACATTCGTCTCCTTGATATCTTTCTATTAAGAATTTTTTTTTAGAAAGACATCATGTACTTAAGGGAGGAACCACATGAATAACTATTATTAAAGGAGAATGCTGGAATCGAACTCGGTTATCAAAAATTAAAATGAACACATTATTGTAATTTAGATAAGATTCCAGGAATGCATTGGAATTATCCATTGTAGTTAGAAATAACTATACAAGAAAGTTTACCTCAGAGCAAGAACAATGAAATTAAGGAATGTTTATAAACTGATTTTCACGTGTCGGGGGAAAAAAGTTTGCAGATGTGTTCGTTGATATAATGAGTCGCGTGTCAGGAGAAGGTTGAAGTTAGGTAGGGGTAGGGAGATTAATAAAAAGAGAGACAAGAAAAAGAGAATTGTCAATATGATGTAGAATGAAACGTTATGCAGCCATATACATACATACGCACAACATATACACATACATATATACGTGTGCACACACAAACACGCACACACATATATACATAAATATGTTTTAAATTATTTTTTGTGAGAGTTAGTTATGCCGGCATTAATGTAGGACATAGTGAAAATTTTCAACTTACCATCAACAAGATGTTCAGGGATGCTGAAAAAGATAATTGGGTTTGTGTTACTATACACACAGATTCGAAAAAGTAGTTAAAATATCAAAAATATAACAAATAAACATTATCAAAGGCAAGGTAGTTACTCTTCTACTTATCTGCAAAATTTTTTAGGGGTTGCAAGTGCTCGTCTGAGCCTTAATCTATGCCCCCCTCGCCAAACTTTCATAAAAATCACTCGTCTAGGCAGAACTACTACCAATAGTTAACCACATTCGTCATCAGTTCCTAAATATAAGTGTAGATTCCATGAACAGAGCTTCTTTTTTAGAACTGCACACCTGTGCAACTCTCTTCCGTTGGCCTGCTTCCCAGCTGACTACAATCTGATTGTCTTAAAGTCCAATGCAAACAAATTCTTGATGAACCGTCCCTCTATGTAATCCAACCTTCAAAATTGCCACTACCTATGTTAAAAACGCTATAATCACATTGACTTTGTATACCCATTAACCTTTATCCTCGGGTGCCCTCCGGAACTTGATAAGTGTTGATTTCTGTGTAAAAAAAGATGATGAAAAATGTGGAGTCGGTTCGGAAATCATACACTGTTTATCGGTATATTTGAAAAAGCAAAATGGCGGTGTACTTGCTGTTGAATATGGTAAGTTTGAGAAAATGAGTCCAAAGTAAATAATTATACAAAATACTGCTAAAAAAAAAAAAAAGAAAGAATAAAATAAATCAATGTCAGTTTTAGAAAAAGTTTTTAGGGTTTTTTTTTTTTTAGATTTTTATTTATTTATTTATTTATTTTTATGGAAATTGTTCTAGGCAAGATAAGAAACCACTTGATGTAAGAGAAAAAAAACTACTTTAATGTAGATAGCCAGCCAATAATATATATGGATGAATTTTAGCCCAGAAAACAGCAGATCTTTCCCATTTGTAACAAACATCGCTCATGGAATGTGAGGACTAAAGGGCAAAATAAAGGACACAAGACCGACTTTCTATTCTATTTTAGTAAACCTATTCCTTAGGAACTAGATATAAAAAGGTGCCCAATAAAACATCCACAGCAAACACTCGACTAACTACAACAACTGTCTGCAATTCCTCTTACTCTCTATCTTTGGCTAAAGGTAAATTAAACTTCCATGAGCAAAGTTTCTTTCCTAGTTTCTTTACCTAGAACTGTCCCTCTGTGGAACACAATATTGTGTGGCTGCTTTTCAGCTAACTACAATGTGGTCTTTATTTATTTGTGGACTGTTATCCTCATCTTCATAGTTGTTGTTATGGCTGGATGGCAAACATAGGTTAAATCTTTGGCAATAAAATCAGTATCACAATTAAGATATGCATTATGAACCCATAATTTGAATAGGTTAACCTAGATTTAATTGTTTTTTGTGAATAAATCATAAATGCATATTAGGAACTTGCCAAACTTAGAACTCTGCAAAAATATTAAAATATCGAATGTACTGAGTTGCCTCCCTTTTAATGTTATGAATACATATTAGGATTTTGGTAACTTATAATTGAACAAAACCTTTAAAATTTCGAACGTAAAAATTAACTCCCATTCATCGTCTAAAATATCCGGTAATCGTAAATCTTAAGAGGTAGGAACGAAAGAAAATAAAAAATAAATTTAGATCCTTAATTTTAAATGAAGAATGAGATTTCACTGAATATAGAGTAATGTAAAAAAAAAATTTTTTCCCTTATGAAATAAGTTAAAAAAAAAAAAACGCTTTTTGAAATTACACAAATAGGTTAGCCGATATTTTTGTAAATAAACAAAGCAGATTCCAGATATGAAACTAACATAAAACATATATAGCTGAAGACTTAGTTGATTAGTCCAATTAAAAAAGTAATTTTAATTAAATAAAGAAATAAAGAAATTTAATTTAAGAAATTAATGAATAGTATTAGTAAAACATATTAAGTGAACATAGGTAATTAGTGGTAATGTTGTATGATAATTTGATTGAAAATGTTTTTGTTTTTTTAAATAATAATTTAAAATAATTTAAATAATAGATACGAAAATAGGTAAGTATATAAATCTTCAAAAAAAACTTTGGAAGGATGAGATGTAGGTAAAATATTTTCTCACTTTTTCCTCATAAGGAAAATGGATTCCATATTGTTCATTGCTAAAGTATTTTTTATTCAATAGTCTGACGAAAGGTTGTTCTTGGGAAAATTTTCAAACGACATAATGTTTGAATTTGTCCGAATAGTCTTGAAACAATTGTAACTAACAAGGAAATACACTTTTTGTTGCTATCAATCTATTTCTTGATGTCTTAATTTTGTTAAAACAATATATATATGAATTCTAACGAAGCTGGTCGGATCTCTCCCCATCTTTTAAGGATATCTTCCTAGCAGAAACAATATGTAAATTTATTCTGGACTCACATTAATAAATTTCTTATATACTGCTCTGGCTACACATTGAGCACTCTAGTCCGGTTTTTTCACCACTGATGAAATATATATATATATATATATTTCTGTGAAAATATGATTTTTCAATTATATTTCACCTTTTTTTTATATTATTTAATTTATGAAGCTCAATGTAATTACAGAGCATGGCGTAATAAAAAGATAAAATAAAAGGTAATTGCAACTTTTCTTCCAATTTTCGGATTTTGTAATCATGCATAGATACATTTTATTTTCTTTTGGTGGATTAATAATTGTTATTTCTTGTTAAAGGCAAAATCGATTGATTGATTTAATAATTAAATTAATGATTTTGTGCTATGAAACAGTCACTGTCAAGAATTGTAAATGTCATCTTAATTAAAGGAATAAATTGTAAGATTTTTTTTTTTTACATGGAGTTCACCACTTATCAAGGTCCAATGGCCACTCAGGGATAAGGGTTATTGTGTGTACAGTAATCAAAGAGATAGTGTAGCAATAGTATTGGAGAATTGGTAAGGTGTCATTACTTAGGGGGGGCAGTTCATCAGGAATTTGTTTGTGTTGGACTTGAAGACATCCAGGTTGAAGTCGGGAGGGAAGCAGGCAAGCGGAACAGAGTTCCACAGGCGTGCAGTTCTAAGAAAGAAGCTTTGTTCATGGAATCTACGTTTTGATTTAGGCACAGATAAGGAGTGGGAAAAATTATTGACGGTGGTTTCAGCTAGTCGGGTGTTTTTTTAAAAAGATTGGTGAGGGGGGACCAGAGAATGGAGCTCAGACGAGCACTTGCCATGGAAATAACGATAGAACAAAGACAGGCTCGCTACTTCTCTTCTGTGGGAAAGATGGTCAACATCATCAAATTGGAACATAGACTGTAGTCATTTGTTTTATATATATATATATATATATATATATATATATATATATATATATATATATATATATTTATATATATATCGTTCATACTGAAGAAGACTGAAAGATCGGTGGAAATTGTGATTTTGAAAGAAACATTTTCGTTTTTGTATTCCTACACATCAACACATAGGAAATAAATACAGAAAAGATATAAATATCTATATATATTTTGTATTGATTTTTATCTATATATATTTATATTGTATATATATATATATATATATATATATATATATATATATATATATATATATATATATTAATGTTGGGACGATTAATTGGAATTGGAATCGGTAATCAGAATTATCAGATGATTTGGGGATATCGGAATCTGTATCAGAATCGGAAAAATTATTAAACCATTATATATATGTATATTAGTGTTGGGCCGATTAATTGGAATCGGGAATCGGAAAAATCAAAAAATTTGGGAGTATGGGAATTGGTATCGGAATTGAAAAAATTGATGCCTATTTTCCGATGCCAAAACGATTCTTTTAATTGTCTTGTTTTATTTGATTTTGTTTAAACCAAAATCTTCCATTGCTGGTAATGTTTGCGTTTCAGGTGGTTGAGTAGCATGGGGCTTCTCTGTTTACGAATATTCTTAGATTTCGCGGTAAGAATATCACAACATCATTTGCAATATGACTTCATCCCAAGATCTTTCCGTACTGCATTAGAAATGGTCATTTGGGTTACTTTTTCCACTTTTTCGCCAGTTCAGCCATTAACCGTGATGGATTTGCTGCAATGGACCATTTCAAGCCGCAGATAATTCTTGGACTGTGAACCTTCTTTTGGATATCTTTATCTTCCGTTAAGTTCGCTACGATAAACAGTCACAGGAGCATAGCCAGTGTCTTTGATAATGTCAGACGACTTATGCCCATGTGATAGACCTAGAGAGGACCTACATAAGAAACGGGCGAGAATCTCTCGTCAATAGGCTCAAAGACAGAAAAAGGAAAAAAAATTAAAGAGGCCCAAGATGGCGACTGTTGTCTTTTAAAGCCTCCGGTCACGTGTAGATCTCTTGAACTCGTGTGGTATATGCAAATTGGGTGTGCCTGAAACATTATAAAAGGCGAGTCACTGGGAGGAGTACAGCATAATCATGTTGACACACCGATTCCCGTCAAATCACCGAAGTTAAGCAACGTTGAGCCTGGTCATTACTAAAATGGGTGACCAATTTGGGAATACCAGGTGCTGTATGTAGGAGGACGTCGACACCTCCCTGCAAAAAGTTGCAAAAACCTAACGTCATCTCCCCTAATGGGGATATACATGTGACTGGGAACCGCTTGTGAATTTCATACTCCCATGAAACTTCCTCCTTCAGAGGAAGCCGGTTAAACCCTGAATAGGGTTGGTATTGACTGCACACACACACACACACACACACTGGGAGAAGTGGGAGAAGCGTTTAAAACATGCGAATAGAGAACGTCGACGTGTATCTCGTGTTGTGAACAACAAACTCTACTTGACTCTACTTGTGACTAGCGAACCTCTGCTTGATGTTTTAGCCAAATAGTTTTTGTTGCTGATACAAGCTATTTCGGCTGTATTCTAATCATGGCTCTAAGACAGTTTGACCTCTGACTCATCTCCGAGTTCAGTGCGGAACAATTCAGCAAGATTAAACTCTACACTATCACTCCTTTTTTTTATTTAGCATTTTGGGTTTGTATTACTGTACACATAGATTCGAAAAAGTTGTCAAAAAACAAATATATAACAAATAAATGTTATCAAAGGCAAGATAAGGTACTTTTCTACCAAACTGGATATAATTTTCGTGTTTTTATTCAATATAACATGCTTATTCAGCTCGAAAAGCATACAGTGTTTACTGATGTATTGGAAAATTCAAGATGGCGCCTGACTCTCTCTTTAACACGGTAAGTTTGGAAAAAAGTGTTATAAATAAAAAAAACTAGACAAGATACTGTTAAAAACTCGCTCAATATATGTTACCGTGACATAGGTTGACATATATTCGGTGGATTTTTAACAGTATTTTGTCTAGTTTTTTTTTTTATTTATAACACCGTTTCCCAAACTTACCGTGTTAAAGAGAGAGTTGGGCGCCATTTTGAATTTTCCAATACATCGGTAAACACTGTAGGTTTTTCGAGCTGAATAAACATGTTACATTGATTAAAAACACAAAAACTATATCCAGTTTGATAGAAAAGTAACTTATCTTGCCTTTGATAACATTTATTTGTTATATATTTGTTTGACAACTTTTTCGAATCTATGTGTACAGTAAAACAAACCCGATATTTTTATGTGCTAATCTGGAATGTCAGAGTACAGCAAGTAACATTTCAGATTAAAAACCTAAATTTTGGATTGAAATTACTGCCAGTTTATCGTTTACACCCTGTACAAACACACACATATAAACACAAACATATATATATATATATATGCATACACACTAGTGTTGGGACGATTAATCGGAATCAGAATCGGGAATCGAAAAAATTGGATCATTTTGGGGCATTGGCATCGGTATCGGAATGACAAAAAAATCTATTTTCCGATGCCAAAACCGATTCCTTAAATTATCTTTTTTATTTGATTTTGGTTTAAGAAACATCTTCCACTGCTTGTAATAATAATAAAATAATAAATATTTATTGATTTAAGCTTCAAGTAAGTCTAAAATTTCTGGATCAGACCCTCACAAATGTGTGTTTCTATGTTTGAGAAAATATAGGCCCATTTAAGATGTGTTTTTATGGTAACATTTTTATAGTTAAATATTTAGAGATTTATAAAGAATCGGAATTGGAATCAGTAATTGTATTGGAATCGGGAAAAATATTGGCATACAGTGATGTATATATATATACACACACACATAATATACATCAATAATACACACATAAACACATATATATATATATATATATACATATATATGTTTATGTGTGTATTAGTGATGGATATATATATATATATATATACACACACACACACACACACACATAAGCATATATACATACACACATAAACATATATATACACATACACACAAACATATATACACATTCACGCAAACATACACGCACATACACACACAAGCATATATACACACATACACACACAAATATATATACACACAAACATATAGATATACACACACATACACACAAACATATTTACACACTAAGGATGGGGCGATTCTTTTTCCGATTCCAATACAATCACTGATTCCGTATTATATTCCCGATAACGATACAATTACCGATTCTGATTCTTCATAAATTTCTGAATATTTAACTATAAATTTGTTATTTTTCACGACTACCGTAAAAACACATGTTAAATGTGCAGATCTTTTCTTAAATGTAAATGTAAGGATACATACTTGTGAAGGATGATATATCGATTTTAGTTTTACTAAAAAGTTTAAAATCAATAGGTATTAATCATTTTAGTATGACCATAAGCAGTAGAAGATTTTTGTTTAATTAAAATCAAATAAAAAAGAATCGTTTTTGGCATCAGAAAATAGGCACAAATTTTTCTGATACCGATTCCGATTTCAGTATCCCAAAAAGTTCCTATTTTTTTGATTCCCGATTTCGATTCCAATTAATCGTCCCAACACTAATACACACATACATACATATAAACACACACATATATACATATACACATATATACACATGCACACATACACATGTATATATAAAATGAAAGTGCACTTACTTGGAATTTTCGGGTTGTTTATTCTGGAAGAGGTTGAAAAGCAAATAATTGGCAAATTGCAAGCATCCCTTGTTGTAGTTACCATCAATTCCTGTCAAAATAAAAAAAATGTCAAAATAAAAAAAATGTCAGAATAAGAAAAATGTCAAAATAAAAAAATGTCAAAATAAAAAAATTTTAAAATAAAAAAATGTCAAAATGAAAAATGTCAAAATAAAATATGTCAAAATAAAACATGTCAAAATATAAAACTATCAAAATAAAAAAATGTCAAAATAAAAAAATGTCAAAATAAGAATAATGTCAAAATAAAAAAAAATGTCAAAATAAAAAAAAATTGGGCTCATGTGAGTCATTTAGCATTAAGAGTAATTTTATCGAAAAATAAAACGAAATAGTTATAATTTGTACATATATTTTCGCAAAC
The DNA here is from genome assembly GCF_053919585.1 of Euprymna scolopes. Lineage (NCBI taxonomy): Eukaryota > Metazoa > Mollusca > Cephalopoda > Sepiida > Sepiolidae > Euprymna > Euprymna scolopes. Next base: position 35,830,457 of record NC_136523.1, read on the forward strand.
ATAAAACACACTTAGAAAGGCAGTTGATCTATAGATTTTAGCTAAAAATCAATAAATGTTATTAGTACCAGCAATGGAAAATTAAGTTTTAATCAAAAAAAAAAAAAAAAAATGAAAATAATCGTTTTTAACATTGGAATTTTTTGTTTTCAGGTACAACACTGATTCAAATATACCACGCCCATCTGTAATGTAATATATTGCAAAGGTCCTCGATATACCCCTCTCAAATTACGCTTTTCTTGATTTTTGATTCTGAATAACCATTCCAACATGAATATATATATATATATATAAACATATATCTATCTATCTATACATAAAAGTGAACGTGTGTGTGTGTGTCTGTCTGTGTGTGTGTCTGTGTACATTTCCCTACGCAATAACTCTGTCAATTTTTAGTTTACAGACTCGAAATTTGATATACAGAGTACTGATATTTGTAAAAAATCGATGTGATCGGGTTTCGGCCAGAAATTTAGCTGTTAAAGGGTCAAAGTTCAACGATTTGACCTTTGAGAACTCTACCAAACTCCTCCGACAATTTTGGTTCTAAACACTTGACATTTTAGATATTGGTTCCTTGGACATGGATCTAACCTAATAACTTGATTTGAGCCCAAAACAATAAATATTAAGGGGTCATAATAGGGGTCAAAGTTTAAAAAAATTACCGTTTTTTTTTTTGCTAAGCATACACCTCAAAAAACTCGGGCGACGCCGGGCACCCATTGCTAGTATATTAATATACCTGAAGAATTTTACAAAATAATTGATAACAAAAGATTAAGTAAACTAATTAATGCTAATCAAAGTAAAACTATAATAAGTTCAAATAATGGTAACATTAACAAAATGGTAAATAATAGTAGGATTGAATATTAAGAAAAAATGTAACTGTAGAATACCTAACGAATGCCCATTGGAGTTGAAAATCATGCTTTAATTTTTTCCGATTGCCGATTAATTGTCCCCGATTCTACTTCATATTTTAGGCGCTAAAAATAAAATAAGTAATTAATGACAAAAATACTTACCAAGCACACACAGAACAGCATCAAGACTGTTATCAGACAACAATGACTGGATTCGGCGCAGACGGCTGCAACTACAAAAAAGAATCAAATCAAGCAGAAGAAATTGACTACAACAAAATGGTTGTTGGTTGTTTTTGTTTTATGGCATATCAACCCTTTTCAGGTTATTTAATGCCGAATCCAAAGATTTTGAAGAAAAAGTTTTAATAGAATATTTGTTGTTTTCAAGTCGGTTTCTATTTAACCCGTAGTTGGGACCTTAACAGGTACTACCACTCCAGGTCAGAGTGGACCTGGGAGCAATAGCAATTAAAGGGTGGCTCCACACTCCTCAAAGCCTGCAAGCTGGGGCCTCACCACTGGATATAGTTTAAGGTCATATCCAGAACCGACTACAACAAAAAACAAAGAGGTCACACGTATAAAACGAAAAAAAAAAAACAATCTGTTTAATAAAAAAAAAACACAACTGGGAGAAAGTTTTGAAATTCTAAAACAATATGGCAGTTTCCGGTTTCGATATCACTCCCTCATAAAATTTGATTAAAAAAGAATGACCCCCCCCCACCACAAAAAAAAAACAAAAAAACAAAAAAACAGATTAAACATTAAAAAAAAAACTACTTGATTAATTTACGTAATTTTTGGAATATGACATCTTTATTTTGTAACGAGTATGTGCATTACAAAGATTTTCTGTTTGTTTTTTTTAATTAAGTGTAATTCTAAATATTCTGTTTGATAAATAAATAAAACGCAGCTGGGAGAAGGTATTGAAATTCTGAAGCAATATGACAGTTCCTGGTTTCGGTATCACTTCCTCATAAAATTTTGATTAAAAAAAAAGAGAAAAACAAATACCAACAAAAAAGAAACAATTAAAAAATAATGATAAAAAAATACTTGATTAATTTACATGATTTTTAGAATATGACATCTTTATTTTGTAACGAGTACGTATATGAAAAGGATTTTCTGTTTTTTTTTTTTTTAAATTAAGTGTAATTCTAAATATTCTGTTTGATAAATAAATAAAACAACTGGGAGAAAGTTTTGAAATTCTAAAACGATATGACAGTTCCTGGTTTCGGTATCACTTCCTCATAAAATTTTGATTAAAAAAAAGTGAAAAAAGAAATAAATAAATAAAATAAATAAAAAATAACAACAAAAAAGAAACAATTATAAAAAACAAAAAAACAAAACAAAACAAAACAAACCTACTTGTTTAATTTACGTGACTTTTGGAACATGACATCTTTATTCCATGACGAGTACGTACATTATAAAGATTTGTTTTTTAAAAATTTTTTTAAATAGTCTACAGCTATAACTGTTATGTGTGTAATTCGTTTGACAATTCTCATTGTCTACCATCTTGCATCTTGTTCAGAGTGCCTTTTGCACCAACACGCGTTCATACTCCCCCCCGCTTCTCTTTTTCTGATGTCTATATATCCATTTATTTTTGTGACGCCACGCTAGCACCACGGCTTGGTCATTTGCATACGTGTGAATGGCTTCCTTACATATAAATACGCATTAAAAATATTCCGTTGATAACGTGGAGGCAAACGTGTAAAATTTGACCTAAATAAAACATCTGGGCTAGTGATCTTGGACAGTGTACAAAAAAACAAAAAAAAAACAGTCTCTAATCTAATAGTTCCCACACTGTCTGCCAAGATCCAACCCCTGTCCCACCACTCCAGTGTTGTATCCCTGGACTTGTTTCACAATTACTTCCATGGGAACTAACTGCACTTGTACCCACTCAACGTAAGCACCCTCGACAAAGCTCGACTAGCAGTAATTTCCTACCCCTTCATTGTAAAGATCTCCAGATGTCAAAACACTTTCAACCCTAATAGCTTCTTTCTTTGGATCGCATGCATATGGAATTTAAAAAAATTTTTTTATTACATTTTCACCCCAAACAAGGCACATTGCCACTTTGGTGTAGGGGGCTACTATCAGGGACATAAGCTACTGGGATACTATGTAGGGAGTTGGGCAGCAAGATGTCGATTCACATTACACTTGAACTTCTGCATGTCAGTACAGTTGGGGAAGCAGGGACCCAGAATAGAATTCCAAAGTCTAGCGGTTCTGAGGAATAAACTACTGGAGTAGAAAGCTTTCTTACATCTAGGGATCTCTACTATCTAGGGGTGGGATTTAGCTGCTTGTCGGGTTTGTCAAGGGTATTTACGTTGTGGGGGCACAAATGCTTGCAGTTCATCAGGGCATTCACCATTAAAATACTTGTAGAACAGGCAGAGGGATGCAACATCGCGACAACTGAAACCGGCAGAACAACGTTACAGCACGTTTGGCCGTGAACTGCTGGCAATGTACCTCGCAGTGAAACACTTCCAACATTCGCTCGAGGGTCGTCAATTTGCGATCACCGTCCACTTACATATGTACTTCGTTCTAAGCCAGACAAATATTCTCCCCACGAAACACGCCACTTGGATTTTATGTCGCAATTTACCAGCGATATCCAACATATCTCGGGTGAGCAGAACGCAGCGGCAAACACCTTGTCTTGACTTCCCATTAATTCTCTGTCCCCACTATCAGATATTGATTTACAGCAGATGGCCTTAGACCAGCCTAGTCTGGACACATTGGATCCATCGTCACCTGAATTTGCAACTTGCAAATTTGCATATCTGCCCGTACCTAGCTCGGACATGCAGATGTGACACCGCAACGGATTCACCTCGACCATTTGTTCCAAAGACTCATTGTAGAGTTGTTTTTGACACTTTACACAAGCTGGCACACCCCGGATGCAAAGTCACAGTGAAGCTGATTACAGCTAGATTTTTCTGGCCAAATATGAGGTGTGATATCACTGCCTGGACACGTTCCTGTGTATCCTGCCAAAAGTCAAAGGTACACGAGCATATCCGTACACCCCTTGGAACATTCAGCACCCCAGACGCTTGGTTTAGCCATGTTCACATAGACTTGGTTGGACCTTGGCCGGTCAGTCAGGGATTTATATATCTCCTGATCTGTATAGACCGTTTCACACAGTGGCCTGAAGCCATTCCCCTCACAGACATTTCGGCTGAGTCTGTAGCATGAGCCCTCATATCAGGCTGGATATCGCATTACAGAGTTCCCACCACCATCACCACTGATCGTGGTGTACAATTCGAATCCCACCTATTCCGGGAACTGTCCAGGATCCTAGGGATCACACGCATTCGGACAACAAGCTATTATCCAGCTTCTAACATGATGATAGAACGCTTCCATCGGCAATTGAAAGCAGCATTACGCACTTACCCTGACCAACAGCGATGGAGCGAGTACTTACCGGTCATCCTTCTTGGCTGTTGTGCCTCAATCAAAGAGGATATTCTGCAGCTGAACTAGTCTATGGAGCACCTCTATCGTTGCCAGGTCAGATGCTGACCCCGATAGAGGATACAACAACTGACTCAGCTCTATATAAATATTCAAACGCTCCGAATGGAGTTGTTACTGCCGTCTTTGGTATATCGGCCAGATTTACTGGGATTTGATGGTAGGCCTTGACCAAATCTAGTTTGGAAAAGGTCTTATAACCATGCAACAAGGAAGCAAAATCCTGTATATGTGGGATTGGGTAACGATCAGGTACCGTCATGGCATTGAGTCGTCAGTAGTCCCCAGTCGGACGCCAATCTTCGTCACGTTTTGGGACCATATGCAAAAGGAAAGCCCATGGACTGGACGAGGGGCGTATTATTCCCAACTGTAGCATATGATTGAATTCAGCCTTCGCTGTTTTAAGTTTATCAGCAGGGAGGCGACGAGGGTGTGAGAACACAGGAGCACCTGTGGTCTCGATGTGGTGTTTTGTGGTGTGCGTGGGTTTGCTCACCACGAAATTTAAGTTTGTTAACTCCGGGTAGGAGTGTAGCAACTCGTGGTAAGGATCATTTGAAGCGGCAATGAAAAATACCGGGCTGATAGATGGGACATTTTGCATTATGTCAGGGACGGAAAGTTCTGTACTAGCATCTATCAGCCGGCGTCTGCGCATGTCTACCATTAAATTAAAATGATGCAGGAAGTCCGCTACTAGGATGGGATAAGGTAAATCCGCTACGGTAAAAACCCACGTAAAGTCTCTCCGTAATTCCAAGTCCAGAGAACGTGAAATTTGATCGTATGTGGGGATAGGGGAGTGATTTACCGCTTGCAGTGTAATGGGTGAAACTGGGGGCTTCTCTGTGAGGAGTTTCAGAGGCCAAATGCTGCAAGCTGCTCCTGTATCAACCAAGCAACACGCTTGGGATAAGGAGTCAGTGATAAAATAGGCGCGGTTGTGGGTGGTCTGTGAAGAATGTTCTCCCGGCAATCGTTTCCCTGGTTCAAATACGAACAGGGCATTTTACAGCGCCGTGCGTCGTTGCCAAAACGACTATGATAAAAGCATAGTCCTGGCTTGCTAGAGTGACGGCGGTGATGTGGGGATGGCGAACAGCTCTTCTAGTGGCGTCAGGGCAAATGTGGCCTGCCCATGTTCAGCTTACTCACCTCTCTGGTGAGGCATTCGATGGCTGTAAGTATAGCCACCAATGTTGCTTCCTGTGTTACCTTTCTATCTGCCGCAGGGCCACGGGTACTTCAGCCTGTTGCTGAGGGATCGCCACGGTGGTAGGCCCTCTCACAAAATCCATTACTTTATCCGGCGACGCTGCTACTACGTCAACGGAATGCTTCTCTATCATAGGCGCTAGTATTGCTTTTACTTGCGCCGGCAGCCTTGAAAAGAAAAGCTGCTTAATTAGGGTACTGTCAGGGGAGAGATCTTCTGCCAGCTCCCTCATTCTACGGTGTAACTCTGTTGGCCTGCGGTCCCCTAAATGTTTGTCATGGACCAACGTTTCAAAACGTTTTTCCGCCGAGACTGACATCCGGAGCAGTACCTCCCGCTTTATGCTGTCATATGTAGCGTTAAGAGGGTTGTCAGTTATTAAGTCCTTGACAACAGGAGTCAAAGACGCGGGGAAAACACTAAATAAAATATGTAATTGTGTTTGCTCCGAAACGTTGTTCGCAGCAAAATATGATCCGAGTTGGGCAAACCAAACTCGAACGTCACCGGCAAAGGCGGGTAATGTTGTCATTTTAAGAGGAAAATAGACAAAATAAATAAATAAATAAACTATCCGGATACTAGAAGGACATTATCGAAGGACCACGTGAGAAAAAGGGAAAATATTTAGACAGAGGCAAAAATAAGAAAAATATTTAACAGGCTAAAAAGAGAGAGGAGAAAAAAAATTTTACAAGAAAATAAACTAGGAAAATGGTTCAAAAGAGCAGTGGTAAAAAAAAAAAAAAAATGGACAATATGTGTGTGTGGGTGTTTTTTTTTTTTTGTTTTTTTTGTGTGTGCCTGTGTGTATAACCTATAACCTGGAGGTAAATGAATTCTTTAAACGGGTACTTTCGTTTTAGCCGATATGTGAAAGCAAGTTTTTTTTTTTTTTTTTTTTTTTTTTTTTTAGTAAAAGTTCTCTCTTTTATTTCGCGGAATTAACTGTTCCTCGAATTACTTGTCATTAAATAAACTTAATAATTTTTTTTTCCTGCTAATATGAAAGTTAAGTCTTATCGGCGATGATCCGTAGAAAAATAAGAAAACGTGAAAGGAATTGATTTTATGACAGTGGGAAAAGCTCGTTCAGGTCCGAGAAGATGGGGGGGGGGGAATCTAGTTCAAGTCCAAAGGGGGAAAGCTCGTACAGGTCCGCCTCAAATTGAATTAAAAAATGTCTATACTATTCATTATACCTATTTACAATGCCTCCCCACGGGACAGAGTTAGACACCAGGGTCGTTTTTTAACGTGGAGAAAAGGTACAAAAATAAAAATTGTCTCAGTCGTGAAGGATTGCTCCTCCACTGAAAGAGAATAAGAAATGGAAGTGCAGCATCTGAAGAACAGATACTACACTTTGATCTTGACCAAAAGGCCAAGTATGGGAAGCGTTACAGTAGCAGAAGTAGAAACGGTACTTGTCCGTTCATAACTTTATATATATATATATATATATATATATTTTTTTTTTTTTTTTTTTTTTTTGACCTTAACAAACTCGCAAATCGATACCCATTAACACCTAAAATTTCCTAGGCATGCTCCCGATTATAACTCCCAACCCATAACCAAGCTTCTAAGTAAATACTTACTAGCCTTAGTCCAATACATTGACTTAAAGTAATCTATAATGAACAGTAACCGTTAATATCTCTTTATTAAGAGATAGTATTGCAATAATTATTACACAAACTAAACCGGTACTCATTGAAATAAAAACTTCCGGATATTAAGAGAAAGGCGAAGTCATTCTCCTTAGTTGTAGTCTAAAGGCAACTTACTCAAATTGTCTAAAATTCCATGCATTCGTATACAATACTACTTATATATATATATATATATATATATATATATATATATATATATATATATATATATGAATAAAAAAGAATGCGAAAAGTATAAAAGCTTATAACTTTTCTTTATTCGTTTTTAATTGGTGACGTGCACGTGCAGGAATACAAAATAATAATATTATGAAAAAAAATTAAATTAATTAAAAAACTTTTTTTAGTTTGACTCATGTCTAGGTACCTATTTACTATGCCTTCCCACGGGACAGAGTTAGACACCAGGGTCATTTTTAACTTGGAGAAAAGGTACAAAAATAAAAATTGTCTCAGTCGTGAAGGATTTCTCCTCCACCGAAAGAGAACAAGAAATGGAAGTGTAGCATCTGAAGAACAGATACTACACTTTGAGATATTAAATCTTTTATTCGGGCAAAAAATGAACATGGAAACAAAAAAACTTAGGCACAAGGGCAACTCAAAAGGGGGGGGGGATGGGGGTCGTTCGTTGGTCATTCTTGTCACTTTAGAACTAAACGAAAGTTTCTCTTAGCTAGAATCTTCTTTCACCATAATACCGCATTCGCCCTTTCGTACTTGGGAACGTAACGTCCTACTTAGCACCCAACTTTTAAAACATTTTTTATTAGAGTGTAAAAACAAAAAGTATAAAAGGTAATACAATAATTCATTTGTGTCGAGGGCGGGGGAAAAATGATTTGGGCCAAAAGGCTATAAACGAAATATTATCTATTGATAAGATGAACCGTTTTCTTACCTGTTGAAAGATATGGATTTTTCCATTTCGTTTTTAAGATAAAACACCAAAACAATTGCCTAACGAGCAACTGTTGACAAGTACGACTTGAAGGAAAGATGGCGCTTGTTGCTATGACGACAGGCGGCCATATTGTCAACACGGCGCCACGTTTATTATTATTATTATTATTATTATTATTATTTTTTAGATTTTTTTGTTGTTGACATTGGTGGTTTTACACGGCGTTGTACGAGTGGAGGGGAGGGCTTATAGAAAACTAAAATTTCAAGCGTATATATAAAGTAGTGGCATCAAGTCAAGGGGAGTAACTCGGCCCGTCTTATTACCAATTAATGGTGGATGTCACGCAATCCTCTCTTTGTACAAAGTACATGTTTTATATGATGATGCAGAAATATTTAACTGTGTTTTTAAGTAGATAACATTGTTTATTGTTAAATTGATGAGAGTAGTAAGTAGTTATTACTTTTAAAATAAAAACCCAGGGTTTGTATTACTGTACTCATAGATTCGAAAAAGTTGTCAAAAAACAAATATATAACAAATAAATGTTATCAAAAGCAAGATAAGTTACTTTTCTATTAAACTGGATATAATTTTCGTGTTTTTATTCAATGTAACATGTTCATTTAGCTCGAAAAACATACAGTGTTTACCGATATATTGGAAAATTCAAGATTGCGCCTCGCTCCCTCTTTAACACTGTAAGTTTGGGAAAAGGTGTTATAAATAAAAAACTAAACAAAATACTATTAAAAACTCGCCGAATATATGTCAAGTTATGTCATGGTAACATATATTGAGCAGGTTTTTAACAGTATTTTATCCAGTTTTTTATTTATAACACCTTTTCCCAAACTTACCGTGTTAAAGAGAGAGCCAGATGCCATCTTGAATTTTCCAGTACATCGGTAAACACTGTATGTTTTTCGAGCTGAATAAACATGTTACATTGAATAAAAACACGAAGAATGTATCCAGTTTGGTAGAAAAGTAACTTATCTTGCCTTTGATAACATTTATTTGTTATATATTTGTTTTTTGACAACTTTTTCGAATCTACGTGTACAGTAATACAAACCCAAAACTCTTTTTTTTTTTCGGTTGTCGGATTTCGCTACAAAAACGAATAAAAACCAAAATTAACAAACCAAAAACAAACTTTTTATTTGTTAAAAAAAAAAAAAAAAAAAAAAAAAAAAAAAAAAAAAAAACCAGATGAGCGAATGATTGCTTCTTCAAAATACGGACTGAAATTGAATTCGCAAAATTGAATTTCCATTAAAAACCAATGTTCTCGACTTAATTACCATCTTGCAATTAATAAAATATTACCGAATTATTACATAGAACATATACTTTCACGATTTCACTATTCATTCATCCGCCATATTTTTTTTAAAGAAATGTAACAAGTAGACTGCAGTCACCTCCCCTGATTATTGTTGAAGTATAACTGTAATTTCGTTGATAACTATTTCCATTAATAATTAAGTTTCCACTTTATCGTTTTTCATAAGTTTTCATCTGGTCCTTCAACAGTTAAATTTTAAATTCTTAATATCGAGTGCTTCTCAAACAGTGGGATTCTTACGTATATATATATATATATATATATATATATATATATATATATATATATATATATATAGTAATTTATAAAATATATATGGCGATTAAGCTACACTGAATATTCGGCGTTTCATCCACTCTAGGATTCGTCAGGCTTATGCGCGAATTCTGTGGTTGTTTCTCGTTTTTATATGGTCCTCTTCTGTTGAGGATTTTAGTTAGCCAATCAGCTTTCTAGTATCCACCGCGCCCCTTCCTATCAGCCAAGAAATAGGTAGAATTAGCAAAACTATACTTTCTAGAGTAAACAAACAAATCAAACAAGACCTAGAACTAAACCAGTGGGCAAATACTACCGAAGCAATGACCTGGTTTAAAAATATAGAAAACAAAGATAAATGTACTTTTATACAGTTTGACATCATAGACTTTTATCCCTCAATATCCGAAGAACTTTTTAACATTGCCCTAGAATTTGCCGAGGCATACACTGATATATCCTTGGAAGAAATCAACATCATTAAAAAATGTAGAAAATCAGTTCTAATAAATAACAATAACCAATGGATAAAAACTAAAATGAAAAATTCGTTTGATTTGGCGATGGGTGCCAGAGATTCTGCCGAGGCATCAGATCTTGTAGGATTATTCATTCTATATACCTTCACAAGCATATTCGATACTACGGATATCAGCCTATATAGAGATGACGGACTAGCTATAATAAAAAATTCCAACAAAGTCAAGGGAGAAAACTTTAAGAAAATCATACACAAGGAAATGAAAAAATTAGGCCTAAAAGCAGACGTATCAGCTAACATAAAAATAACAAACTTCCTGGACGTCACATTGAACTTAGATAAAAACACATATGAACCATACTTAAAAGATAACACTACTCCAATTTACGTAAACCCTAAGTCCAATCACCCACCATCAATTATAAAACACATTCCTAATTCGATCGTAAGTAGACTCAGTAATAACTCAAGCGATGAAAATGCATTTACCAGATCAACCAATATCTACGAAACAGCCCTAAAAAATAGTGGATACAAAAATATCGATATCAAATATAAGCAACAAAACACCAATAACTATAATAAAATTAAAAATAGAAGAAAAAGAACTATAATTTGGTATACGGCCCCATACAATCAAATGTTAAAAACAAAACTTGGCAAGAAATTTCTAGATCTTATTGAAAAACACTTTCCTGCAACCAACCCCTTACACAAAATCTTCAATAAAAATACCTTAAAGTTATCCTACAGTTGTTGCGAAAATTTAGAGATGATAATTAAAGCACATAATAACAAAATACTAAATAAAAACAATGTAAACAACAACAAAATAAACAATAAAAAAAGTAGACACCATGACAAAAATAAAACCAACACTAGCAGAAATAATAATAATAATAATAATAATAATAATAATAATGATAACAACAATAATAATAATAATAACAACAACAAACCAACCCCAGACAAGAACAACCATACCATAAATAAAAATACTAATAACGAACAAGATAAATGCAACTGTAGACACCGCAAACTTTGCCCAGTTCAAAATAAATGTCTAACAAAAAGCGTAGTTTATCAGGCAACAATATTTGCGAAAGAAAACCCGAATAACAAGAAATATTACGTTGGCATGACTTCCTTAGATTTCAAAACCCGATACTATGACCACAAAAGTACATTCAACAATAAAAAACACCATATAAAAACAACACTAGAGAATAAATACTGGGAACTCAAAGAAAGCGGACATTCGCTGGTAGTCGAATGGAAAATAATAAGACAAGCTACCACGTGTAGGCATTTAGACGACCCATGTAAATTATGCCTTCATGAAAAATTTGCTATCCTGTACTTTAAAGAACCCAAAATCTATTAAACTGTAGAAGAGAAATAGCAAATAACTGTGTTCACAAAATAAAACTTACTCTAGGATAGCGATACAAAATAGCTTTAAAACTAACCAAAAAAATAGAAAATAAACAAATAAATAAATTAAATAGACATGAATATACATAAACGACCACACATATATGTATGCATATATATATATGTATATATATGTGCATATATGTATGTACACATATGTATATTTATATAAAAAAAAAATTAAAAAAAAAGGAAAATGTCTGCCCTAAACCACTAACCTAGTTCTAAAACAGATCCTTTGTTCGATAAAATGCATGCCCATTGGCTGATAGGAAGGGGCGCGGTGGATACTAGAAAGTTGATTGGCTAACTAAAATCCTCAACAGAAAGGACCATATAAAAACGAGAAACAACCACAGAATTCGCGCATAAGCCTGACGAATCCTAGAGTGGATGAAACGCCGAATATTCAGTGTAGCATAATCGCCATATATATCTTATAAATTACTAACTAGCTCTACCTAAGTATTGAGCACTTTTGAAGTAAATACTTAAAGTTTACGCATAAATCTATATTTCGTGTATTAATTTTATGTGAGTAAATGAAGTAGTTATATTATATATATATATATATATATATATATATATATATATATATATATATATATATATATATATATATTCAATGGGGTTACAGTGGATTTTTCTATTATTTCCCCATGCGTTTAATCAAACGTTAACACTGTTACATTAAAACATCATTCAACCTCAACTTCTAACTTGTGAGGACATGCCGAGTGTTACCTCCACCATGACGCATAAGAAGAAGAATATTCTATCATTCGAAAATTTGAAGAAAAAAAAATCAATGTCTGCTCTTTCAACTGTTAAATCATATATATATATATATATATATATATATATATATATATATATATATAAAAAGCTGAATGTCTGTGTGTGTGCGTGTGTGTGTGTGTGTGTGGTCACGAATAGGCTCCTATATGGTTGACTATTTTAAAAAACTGATTACATATAATGATAGAAGATGTATTGAGACACAGGAATGGGTATTTTTAATCTGGCAGAACGGTGGTTCATTAAAATTGTGGGGTCTGCGTTCGCGCCTGGTCCACAAAGTATGGAAATAAAAAATTTAAAAATAAGAAAAAACGTTTACAAGTGCTTTTGATATAGATGTACATAAGAATACTTTGATAAGTATGTTTTAACTTAAATAGGGATGGTATAATAAAATTGTGGGGTCTGTGTTCGCGCCTGGCCTCCATAGAATGGAAATAAGCACAAACTTTAATAAAGACTTTTCATATCTATCTGCGTAAGTATACTTTGATAATTATGTTTCAGTTTGAAGAAATATGGTATAATAAAATTATGGGGTGTTCGTTCTCACCTGACCTCCATAAAATGGAAATATGTCACAAAGTTTAACAAGGTTTTTTGATATAGATCCACATTTTATTTTTACTTTCATCATATTTTGCTTTGGTTTTGATACCCCCAAATTCGAAGCTATCTCTTTATAACCCTTCCTTTTATCATACTTTCATAAATCAGAGTTCATTTTCTGAAGGCTGTTTTTGAACCCAGTCAACGACGGGTACTTTTGCTAGTATATATATATATATATATATATATATATATATATATATATATATATATATATACTCATGAGCAAAAAATCGATTTTTCAATATTTTTTCATGAATTTTTGTTAATTTTAACTGAAAATTTCTATTTGCAGATCATTATTATTATGACAGATAATAATAAATGGCAAAATTAATCCTAAAAATGGTAGGGCCGCATCTTGGCGAGGATATAAAAACCGAATTGCAGGATTAAGACAGTCCAAAATGATTTACAAGCAGATTTTGGATATTTTAAGAAAAGAAAAAGTGAAGACATCTCTTTCTGTAGTGCAGTCCAAAATGAAAAGAAAAGTGAAGTGAATCGGTCAAAGGTTCAAAGTCAAACGCTTGGTAAAAGGGAAATCTCGATCTGGTCGTCCTAGAGCATCTACTTTGAAGAACGATCACAGTCTTAAAGTAACTGCTTCGAAGGATTGAAAGAAAACATATTGACCATAGCAAAGAATTCAAAACAGTGGCTAGAAATTCTCTTTCTAGATATACAATATCTAGACGAATGAAAGAAATGTGATTTTCTTCTAAAAGGTGTGCAAAGAAGCCATTTGTTTAAATCCAATAACATCAATGACAGAAAGAGATTTTTCTCGTGTTATGGCAAGAAAGATAGAGACTGATTTAGGAATGTTTTCTGGTTAGATGGATCAAGATTTTGTCTTATTAATGATGCTCCCGATGCTTCCGAACGGTGCAATCGAAGAACTAGATAGATTTTCACCAAGTTGTATAAAAACGAGAGTTAAACACGGGAATGGAGGGATAATGGTATGGGAACCTTTTACTGCAACAAGAGTTGGGGAAGTTATTAGATGTGAGAAGTCAATCAATGCAAAGGAATACATTCGAATGTTAGAAACAGGACTGTTACGATGTATCCAAAAGCTGGGAATATCACAAAACATTATTTTTCAACATGATGTAGCCCCTGCACACTCTGCTAAAGTTACAAAAACATGGTTTTCTGATAATTCAATTGATGTGATATTTTGGTCAGGTCAAAGCCCCGATTTTAAACCCAATCGAGAATATTTGGTCCAAAATATCTCGTGCACTGACTGGAAGATTTTTTTCGAATCATGACAAACTGTAGGAAGTTGTGCAAAGCGAATGGAATAACATCTCCTCTTCACTGTGTTCTACTTTGGTTGAGAGCATGTCTAAAAGGATTGATCTTTTAAAGAAATCAAAAGGGAATGCGATTCCATACTAAACATTTATTAAATGTCTTGTTCTGTGTTATTAGTCTCGTTTAAGTTTCTTTGTTCAATTGTTCTTTGTTCAATATAGCATTTAATGCAATAAAATGTATAAAATTTGTTTGGCCCATTTTTTTTTTTGATCACGAGTGTATATATATATATATATATATATATATATATATATATATATTGCAAATTCGATATATATTCTGCTATTAATAACATATTACTGCAATATTACATTATTTTTTACAAGGGAGTCACTACTTATCAAGGCACAAAAGCCACTTGAGGATGAGGGTTAATGAATGTAAGATGGTGGTGCTGTAGAGTGAAAGGGGGGGATCGACCGGTCTCCGAATTCATGACAAATGTGTCGATATATCAGTAATGGGAAAAGCTTCAGGCCATCTTATCCTCGAGTGGCCTCCGGGCCATGATAAGTGTCGATTCCGGTGTAAAAAAAACAAAAAAAAAAAAAACCCGATCTCAAAATCTCCAACACTAACGTACTGTACACACAATAACCCTTATCCCCGAGTGGCTTCCGGGCCTTGATAAGTGGTGAATACCTTGTAAGAAAAAAAAAAAAAATGAGAAAACAAATACCGAGTTACAATATATACAAAGAATATATTTTATAAAAACGAACAAAGTAGAAACAACAAGACATAGTGTGTGCGGTGTACACGTGTGTGTATGTGTGTGTGTGTGTATGTGTGGGAGTACATGCATGAGCATGCTTTAACTTGAAATGTTTGTCGTATGTTCATTGTGTGTATATGTATGAACAGGAACAGTGAATGCGTGTGTATATAGTGTTCATACAAGTTCGTTAATGCAGTTGTAGACATGTGTATTCTTATTTTGAGAAAGGATGTACCTTCATTTTATCTTATAATACTAAAACTCTGTCGTTCTTGGTTGTTTGCTTGTTTGCTTGCGCACTATCCTCCTCCTCCTACTACTACTATGCCTCCTCTTCTTGCTACTACTATTACTTCTCCTCTTTACAACTACTACTACACCTCCTCTTCCTCCTCTTACTACTACTACTACTACTACTACTACTACTACTACTACTACTACGCCTCCTCTTCCTTATCCTACTATTACTACTACTGGTTAACATGTATTTTCCATACTACTACTCTACTACTGCATTTTTTTTTACATCGTTCATTTCCGTATTACGTTTAAGTTATTTTAACACAATTTTCTTACAAATAAATCTACTATTTTACAATGTATTGTTTTACTGTGCACATTTTCAGCAACCCAATTTTATTTTTCTCACGTTTAAATTAAAAGATATTCCAAAATTTGAATTTAACTTTAAGTATTATGGTATCTGTTCAGTGCACATTTACCTATAAGTATGACAAACCACTTATAATTCAATGGCTGTAAGTTTTTTTTTCAAGAATAAACAATTATAAACAGAACGACTCATAGAAATCTATCTATATTCTTTTTTCATTTTAGTATACTTTCATAGAAATGTTTCTGTTATGTCACAAAAAACTATTTTCTTTACGTCAAAAGTGTCACGGTCATACATTAATTCAATAGTTAATATATACTGACCCAACGGGTCATGGGTAGTCTAGTTTTTTCTTAAAACGAAGGTATCGCCTATCGAGGCGAATGGAAAGTCCGTCTGACTATATCGGAGATTCCGACGAACAATGACAAAGAAATAGAGGAGAATGCAAAACAGGAAGTAGAGACGCAATCTGTTGAACAAATCGGAAATCAAGCCAAGAGCAAATAACCGGCGCGTTATTGATAAACGTTTGCGTGCGTGTGTGTGCATATCAGTCTGAAGGACTGTTGGAAGTATTAATGTGAGAGAGTTTTTACTGCAATCATGTTTTTTAATTTGGAAGAGTTGCTTCCCTTTGTCTGGTTTGGCTGACGTGTCTTTTAATGTTTTAAGTAACTTGGAGTATCAAATATTGAGAACAAAAAAGAAACTAATTTTTATTTATTTATTAGATGATTATATATATATATATATATATATATATATATATATATATGTATATATGTATTAGTCTATCATAATCAAAATATTTTGTAGGAAGAAAGATATCGATGACAAAGAAACAAAAAAGAGACTAATATTAGTTTATTTTTAGATAGCTGTTTTATGTATATTAGTGTATCAGAATAAAATATTGATTTTGTAGGAAGAAAGCTATCGATGACAAAGAAACAAAAAATCGACTTTATTTTATTTATCAGATGAGTGTTATGCATATATATGCACATGTATAATTATATAGATATATTATATCTATCTATCTATCTATCTCTCTCTATATATATATCTATATCTATATCTATTTATTTATTAACGAATCAGTATCAAATATTGACTTTGTAGGAAGAACGCTATCGATAATAAAACAAAAAGAAACTGATTTTTCTTTATTTATTAGATGAACGTTATATATATATATATATATGTATATATACATTAGTGTATCAGAATCAAATATTTTGTAGGAAGAAAGCTATCGATGACAAAGAAACAATAAATAGACTTTATTTTTTATTTATTAGATACGTGTTTGTTTATATATATATATATATATATATATATATAAATATATATATATATATATATATATATATATATATATATATATATATATATATATATATAATAAAAATTACAATAAGTTTACCAAGGTAATCAAAATGGTAAACTTAAAATATATTATAAATATTAAAGAGTTAATATTTACAAGTAAAATAAACTCAGCCAGATGTAAAAGCTCAATAAAACCGAAAAGGAAATAGAGCTTATAATATGAACAAATGATTAATAAAACATGTTAAAAGACATCTTGAAAAAGAGTTAAAAACATATTTAACTTTAAAAAAAAGAACACAAGATAAGTGGATAGTCCTTAATCCGCGGAGTTTCGAAGAAATACTCCCCTTCTCATCAGAGGGCAGGAATTAGCAAAATGCGGGATCGGATTTTGTATGTAAAAGTATTTAATGAAACTACAAGTAAGTCACAGATCTTACTTGGTTAAAAAAGGGTAAGTAAGATCTGTGACTTACTTGTAGTTTCATTAAATACTTTTATATGCATAATCCGATCCTGCATTTTGCTAATTCCCGCCCTCTGATGAGAAGGAGAGTATTTCTCCGAAACTCCGCGGATTAAGGACTATCTTGTGTTTCCTTTTTTAAAATTAAATATGTTTTTAACTCTTTTTGTTCATATATATATATATATATTATAAGGTAAAATTAAAAGCCAAGAACAATGCGAGATTTTTTTTTTTATATAGAGTAAAATTAAATGCAAACAAAAGAAATAAAGTTCTTTTTTTTTGTTGTTTGTTTTTTCTTTTTCACACAAATTTTAACTCTAAACAACAGTAATTTTTTTTCTGTTGTATTCAATGGTGATATAAATCTCAATATATTTCAGACTTATTAGTCCATTTTCAAGAGAAGACAGCGGAAGAGTGTTCAAAATTGGAAAAGTAGCCGCAGAGTTTGCCACGTGATACCGCGAAATATAGAACAAAAAATGACGTTAGGAGAACGTTAAAATAAATCAGTTGATGTTTGAAATACTTGTTGCGTTTGTGAATCAAGGGAGATGACTATTCAAGCAAGTTTTTTTTTTTTTTTAATTATTGTTTTTCTTATGTTTTAAACTTATATTATAAAAGCGGAGCTCAATTCCAGTCTATTGTTTAGTGTGGGAGTATTTTTTGAAATAATTAAAGATTCGAGGATACGAAGTTGACCTACGTTTCTTGAAGAAGCAAGAATGTTGATGTGAAAATCTGGTTCTGAATTAATGCAAGTGCGAATATGTTTATAGAACGACGAAGCAGTAGTGTTTAAGTGCTCTTTAATGCGGTGATGAAGCAATCTGGTAGTGCTTCCGATGTAAGATGCACTGCATTTAGCGCATTGTAGGTCGTAAACAACGTGGTTCTTAAAGCATAAACCTGTGTGTGATATTGGGCAATTAGAGAGTGAACAATATATAATATAAGTTTAAAACATAAGAAAAACAATAATTAAAAAAAAAAAAAAACCTTGCTTGAATAGTCATCTCCCTTGATTCACAAACGCAACAAGTATTTCAAACATCAACTGATTTATTTTAACGTTCTCCTAACGTCATTTTTTGTTCTATATTTCGCGGTATCACGTGGCAAACTCTGCGGCTACTTTTCCAATTTTGAACACTCTTCCGCTGTCTTCTCTTGAAAATGGACTAATAAGTCTGAAATATATTGAGATTTATATCACCATTGAATACAACAGAAAAAAAATTACTGTTGTTTAGAGTTAAAATTTGTGTGAAAAAGAAAAAACAAACAACAAAAAAAAAGAACTTTATTTCTTTTGTTTGCATTTAATTTTACTCTATATATAAAAAAAAAAAATCTCGCATTGTTCTTGGCTTTTAATTTTACCTTATAATTTTCTTCAACAATGCTTCAAGCAAACTACAACCTACTTATATATATATATATATATATATATATATATATATATATATATATATATATATATGTATGTATATATATATATATATATAGATAGATAGATATAGATATACATAGATTAGTGAATCAATATAAAATATTGACTATGTAGGGAGAAAGCTATCGATTGATTTTACTTTATTTAGTAGATCATTGTTATAATTCAGTTTACTGTACCTCAGCCCAAAACAAAAGCCAAAAAAGAGTATTGAATTTGTCTGCGACAGTATTAAACCAAACAATGGAATTAGTAAATTCCTCGGGGGGTAGGGGGGAAAAACAAAAACAAAATACGAGCTCATTTCTACGAAATTCCGATAAGCCGGAATCATAAAATAAATACTTCTCACAGGCTTATTCAGATAAATATGGAATAGCGTGAGAAGAAATGACAGACGACTTTTTAAATTTTCTTTTAAATAGACAATTAGAATGTTAGCTCGACAAGGCGCCAACACACGCAAATTTCTTTTACAAGAGAATGATGCATTCTGAGGCCGATTCATCCTGGATTTTCAACAGACCCTTTGAGTTAAGTAGCTCTTACATGTTGAAGATGGGTGGGATTGTAGTTGTTACAAGAAAAGGGTCCCCATTTCTTGAAGTAAGAAAAATATTAAATAAGTAAAAATGAGATATGATAGACCGAGATTCGAACCTCGTAAGCAAGGTTCAGAAATGGAATTTGCCCATTGTTTAGTTTTCACAAAAAATTGTTTAGATATGTTATTTGAAAGGGAATTTAATTATTCAATTCTTTTTATGAAAAATGAATTAAAATAAGGTCAACTAGAAAGCGAACAATAGAAAATTAAAAAAATAATGAAAAAAAAAAGCTAGGTAAAAAAATAGGTTAGTAAGAATTCTTGTCTGCAGACATGTGAGAATCACGCATGTTCAGGCCACGTGAGTTCTCCATGTGAGTTCGATCACGGTTTTGGACATGCATATGACGTCATGGAGAAATTAATTCTCAATATAGTTTGAGTTTTAGACAGTCAGTCAGAGAGTCGGGTCGAGACAGGGTCGAGAGTCGAGTTAGAGAGAGAGAGAGAGAGAGAGAGAGAGAGAGAGAGAGAGAGAGAGAGAGAGAGAGAGAGAGAGAGAGAGAGACTGATATCGTCAGAGAAGGCAGTCCTCCCTTTGGAAGCGAAGGGTTAGAAGGTTTTAATTATGTAGTCGACTTTTGAATTCCTGGTTGTCATCATAATTGCAACCGTCCGAATGTAATAAAAGAAACATCATATTTTGTAACTGCGTCTTCCTGTTGTGTCATTCTTCAACAATTAAATGTAATGTCAAACATCCTTTATACGAACATTGTGTCCTCTCAGCTTAATGAACTTTGTACCCACTCTCATTTATAATGAACTTTGTGCATAAACCGCATCCTTAAGAAATGTGTCTCTCCATCTTAAGAAATGTGTCTCCTTCTCTATCAAGAAGTAATGACTGTCGCCCCCCCCCTTGTGTTAAAAGAACTGATCCCTCCTCTCTACAACACAAGAAACATTCACAGAACTGTGTAAATGTCATCTCTCTTCTATCTCTCCCCTCATCAAATTGTATATGTGCCCATTATCTCAAAATATAACCCCCGTCTATACAACATAGTGATGATGATGATGATGATGATGATGATGATGATGATGATGATGATGATGATGATGGCAATGGTGACCATGGAATTCAATAGTTTTCTGATATGTAGACATAAACAGTCACCTAAAAAGAAAATATGCTAAAGGGGGATAACTCTTATTCTTTTCGTAAGAGTTAGCGTTTATTATTTGTTTTGTTTTTCAGTTTATTTGATGGATTCCGGGCAACGTTGAGTCAGTATATCTGGTATTGACTTCTTCTTCTTCGTTGTTGTTGTTGTTGTTGTTGTTGTTGATGATGATGATGATGATGATAACCCTACAAAGAGCAATGTGAATCCAGCACTTGCCATGATGATGATGATGATGATGATGATGATAGCAATAGTAAGTGAATGTAGAATTCGACAGTTTTATAATACGTAGATGTTCTTAAATGTTCACCTAAAAAGAAGTAAATCAGGTAAGGGGAATAACTTTTATTCTTTTCATAAGAGTTACCGTTCCTTATTTACTTTTTTTATCTGCTTAGATGTTGCACCTTAAAAAAATAAGCGTTCTATAGAAAATGAAAATATTTATAATTATTTTTTAACGTGATGGATCGCAGGAAACGCGTGGTCAGCACAGCTAGTATTAACGTTCTGTTGTTGTTGTTGTTGTTGTTGTTATTGTAGTCGATGATGATGATGATGATGATGATGATGATGATGATGATGGCGATCATACGAAAGGGCTATGTGAATCGAGAGATAGTAAAACCCCAGAAACGGCAATAATGCTATGAAATTAATATAGTTTGCCTGAAGCATTGTTTGATATGTATATATAAAGGAAGTTTAAAAACTGCAATATGATGCAGAGGTGCAGCAGTTAGACATGAACTGAAACAAATTACGAGTTGCCGATATACAGGGTGACCCAAATAAACGGGCCCCGTGCACACTTTATGTGATATCTCCATTATTTATTCACCGATTGCCCTTATTTTACAGGACATGGCAGAATCAACGACCGTGAGTACACCAAGACCCCAGTGGGAGCTGGGACAAAGAATACACTGTGTTAAATTTGACTACAAGACAGGTTCTTTTAAGAAAACCCAGGACAGTTTCATGCGTCAGTTAGAATGTGAAAAGGCTCTATCCAAAAGCAGAATTCAGAACTGGGTGGACCACTTCGAGAAGTATGGGGCCATGGAGAACCTCAACACTGCCAGAGAGAACCGACAAAGCCACTCGGGATGTCCCAAGAAGTGAACAGCCGAGCTGGTCGAAAGGGTGAGAGAATCTGTCCAGCAGAGTCCGAAACGCTCTGTGCGTAAGCGAAGTCAGTCCCTCAGTATGTCCCGTGAGACTTGCAGGAGAGTGCTGGTGAACAGTATCAGGGCTTACCCGTACAGAATACAGATGCTGCAGACCCTTACAGCCTCAGACAAGAAGCAGAGGAGGGCCATGGCAGTCAAGATGCTTGAGAATATCGAGGAGACACCAACTTTCCTTAACCTCCTTTGAACCTCAGAGGAAGCCCACTTCCATCTTGATGGAAAGGTGAACTCCAAGACAAATGTCTTCTGGGGGTCTTCCAGACCCAATGAAATAGCCACCAAGCCCCTGCACTCTTTTAAGTGCACGGTGTGGGCTACAATCTTGGCCAGAGGCATCATCGGACCAATCTTTATCGAAGAATCTGGCGCAGCAGTGACAGTCACCAAGGAACGGTATGTGGAGATCCTCAAAACCTTAAAGAGTGAGCTCCAGACCATCTACCCGTCACTCATGAGCAAGTTCTGGTTCCAGTAGGACGGAGCAAGTTCTCACACCTCAAGCCTGTCCCAAGAGTGATCAGTCTCAAGACTGATTTTGAGTGGGCACCCCATAGCCCGGACCTAAGCCCCCCAGATTTTTTTCTTTATTTTAAAATTCACATTTCAGTCAACGCTTCTAAACGGATAAAAAAATGCTCTGATCTTTACATCGCCCCACCCACCCCCACACGTGTACATCGGACACACTCTGTCTTGTTGTTTTTACTTTGTTCGTTTATATAAAATATATTCTTTGTATATATTGTAACTATTTACAATGCCTCCCCACGAGACAGAGTTAGACACCAGGGTCGTTTTTTAACGTGGGGAAAAGGTACAAAAATAAAAATTGTCTCAGTCGTGAAGGATTTCTCCTCCACTTAAAGAGAACGAGAAATGGAAGTGCCCAATCTGAAGAACAGATACTACACTTTGATCTTCGCCAATTGTAGCTTTGTATATATTGTAACTCCGTATTTGTTTTCTCATTTTTTGAGGTCGGAGTTTTTTTTTTTTTTTTTTTTTTTTTTTTTACACAGGAATTTTTACATAAGAATTTCTATGGCCGGTCGTACAATACGCTTAAACATGATATTTTAATTTATGCAGATTGCGTATGCATTATTATAGAATCAATTCTCTATTGAATATCATATATTACTAAAAATAATTTGCCCTGTGGACTAATTCGCAAAAGAAAAAAAAAGAATTATTTTAATAATAATGATAATATCGTCCATCTAATTCTGTCAGCGTTTTTTTTTTTTAAATATAACGTCAGCTGATTACGAGGAATAATTTGCCCGGTGTACAATGTATTAAGAAGAAAAAAAAAAATTAAATAAAATTGTGAGCTACACCGGGCTTAAACAGAGGATCATTCGATCTGTAATCGAATGCTCTACCACTAAACTATATCTGCAGATTATAATAAATCTGTTTTTTTTTTAAGAAGAAATGATTTGCTGAGATTTTATTATCTCCATTTGCAAGTGTAACGCAAAATATTCCCCTGTAAAACATATTCTTTTTTAATCAATAAGAGAGAAAAACCATTTTTAAGATCGGACTTTTTTTGAATTTTCGATACTTATCGGATAAGTTTCTGTAAAAAAAAAAAAAAAAGCATATCTAAGAAAACTGTTAGATATATAAATTAACTTAGTATGAAATTTGCAATATATATATATATATATATATATATATATATATATATATATATATATATATATATATATAAGGAACTTTGTGTATGTGCGTGAGTCCGTTCCTTATGGGCTCGCAAATGGCAGGGTCGATTGTTTTGAAATTTCACACGGACATACTTGATGTGTCTGGGAATGTTCTCAGATAGGTTTTATATTGGAATGCTTCCGATAATTATCGAAAATCGATAATCGAAAAGATCTGATTAAAAAAAGAAAGTCCGATTTTAATCAAAGTTAACACTTTTATACAGCCTAAAATCACAAGTGCATTTGAGAAGCTTTATCACTGCACAAGTAGACAGGCCCAGCTTATAAAACCAAGTGTAGATTCTTTTATGACAGGGGCTTGTTTGAAATCAATGTTTCTTTTTAGAGCATGCTTGAACCATGATACTTGACTTTTGTACGTTTAACTTTAATTTAAATGATTATGTAAAAAATAATTTTACACAATAAACAGTTGGTTCTTTAATAAAACGGGGGCGTGTTCAGAATGATTTTTTTCTGTTTAGAGCTCAATTGAACCAGGGTAGCTTGACTGTTTCTAGGAATCGAAACTTAGACCGTCTGTATTATAGTCTAATGCGTTAACCGTTACGCCACGAATCCTATATCACTTTACGTGTTATTTTTTTATTGCCTTTAAACTCAATGTAGATTTTTTTGTTGATTTGTTAAACTATAATACAGTTTATAACGTCTTCAACCTCGAATATCTTTTTCCTTAGAAAATCGCCCATATTTTTTGGACGTTAAAAAATATTTATTTATTTTACTTATAAAACAGTAATCTACAGACATGCATGTTTCGAAGTGCTTCCTCTTGTCAGCATAGCTTGACTATGTCTAGGAATCGAACTTCAGACCATATGTATTTTTGTCTAATAGGTTAACCGTTACGCCACGAATCCTCTATCATTTTATGTGTTTTTTTTGTTGCTTTTAAACTTATATTGATTTTTTGTTATCCTGTATATAATATTTTGATTGCATAAATTCCCTCTGGACCAAATTACCGTAGGTTTACAACAACAGATGCCACATACAAATTTATTGTGTCTATACTATTATCCGCTGCATTATGTAAGTTTACAACTTCATTATAGACAGATGTATGCCTTATAATAAAATCCTATAATTCATCGTAGGAGAGAAATCATCACTATTGCCAATACCAGTAGAGGAAGTAGTTCCTATTTTTCCCTCTAATTCATAACTGCTCTCACCGCCCCACTTTACACCGCGTAAAATTACACACAGTAGATTGTATTGCCCCATCACCTTATAAATCATAAACTAATAGAAATAACGTTCACTTCCGATTCGCAGATTACGGGAATAATAATTTTTCCCTACGCAAATTTCACAATTTCTCATTGGATGCCAGCTGTATTTCTCTTATTCCAGATTTTAAACCTTCAACAAAAACGAACGCTCACGTATTATACACAAGACAAGCGTTACGCCAAATTGTTAAACCATATACACACATGACACCAACATTACGTGTAGATTGTTTACTTCTTGGCCGCTCGCATATATTTAAACAAAACCAATGTTAAAAACTTAAAAAATGGCTACAGTTTGCTTTGCAATGAGTTTTCTTCTTCTTCTTCCTCCTCCTCCTCCTCTCTCTCTCTCTCTCTCGCTCGCTTTTTGTGTTACTGTCATCAACTTTGTTACAGCAAAAAAAAAAAAAGAAGAAGAAAAAAGAAATTCGCTGTTTTCTCTTTTAAATATTTTGATTTATCAAAAGCAACTAACAAGCCACGTTTTGTTGGGGGGGCGGTTAAACTCCAATAGGGTTAGAGCCATTTATCACACACACACACACACACACACACACACACACACACACACACACACACACACACACACACACACACACACACACACACACACACACACAGTCAAGAAGCAAGAAGACTGAAAAGGAATTCCAAAACCTAGCAGTTCGAGGGAAGAAACTATAAGAGTAGAAGTCCTTCCGATATCTAGATATCTCAACAGTGAAGGGGTGGGATTTTGCTGCTTGTCAGGTTAGTTGAGGGTATGTACGTAAAGGAGGGCACAAGTATAATGCGTTCACCTGAGCAAACTCTATTTGTAAAATATTTACAGGGATGCAACAGTGCGGTGATGAGACAGAGGTTGGAGTTTGGTAGATATTTCGGAATCTATTAGACTGGAAACTCTATTTTTGATTTGATTTTGTAGCATCAATGTTCATACATGAGTGAATAGTAGCTTTGTAAAGGTATGGGATACTCTCTAGTGTGGGTAATTTTCTAGCATGGTAGAGGGAGCCCATTTTCTTTGCAGCAGCCGTGGTAATGTCCTCAATGCATTTGTTCCAATTCGTATGTGATACTACTATCCTACGAGAAGAATAAGAAAATAAAAAAGAAGAAATAAAAAAGAAAAAGAAAAAAAGAAAATGGAGAAGTAAAAAAGAAACAAAAAAGAAACAATAAAGAAATAAAAATAAAAATAAATGAAAAAGATATAAAAAATAAAAAAATAAAAAAAAAAAATAAATAAAAAGAAATAAAAATGAAGAAATAAATAAGAAATAAAAAAAGAAAAGGAAAAAAGAAGAAAAATGAGAAGAAACAAAAAAAAGAAGAAATAAAATAAAAAAGAAATGAAAAAGAGATAAAAAAGAAGAAATAAATAAGAAATAAAAAAGAAAAAGAAAAAAGAAGAAAAAGGAGAAGAAATGAAAAAGAAGAAACAAAACAAGGAAAAAAGAAGAAAAAGGAGAAGAAATGAAAAAAAAACAAAAAAAAGGAATAAGTAGCAGAATAAGAATGAGAAGAAGAAAATGAATAGAAGAAGAGAAAAGGAAGAGAAGAAAAAGAAAAGAAAGAAAAAGAAAAAGAAGAAAAAAGGAGGAAGACATGAGAAGAAGAAGAAGAAGAAGAAGAAGAAGATGAAGAAGAAGAAGATGAAGAAGAAAAAGAAAAAAAAGGAGAAAAAGAAGAAAAAAAGAGGAGGAAGACATGAGAAGAAGAAGAAGAAGAAGAAGAAAGAAAAGAAGAAGAAGAAGAAGATGAAGAAGAAGAAGAAGAAGAAGAAGGAAAAGAAGAAAAAGAAGAAGAAGGTGGCAAAGGACAAAAATCGATAATACCATGCAATTTGCACGATGTTGTTGATTATTATTGGTTAGGGTAAAAGATGTTTCGTGCGAGGGTTTAAACTTGACATAATTTCACTAAATTAGTGAAATTATGTCAAGTAGTTTTGAAGCCTAAAAATAACGAACGAATTTACGCACACAGACAGATAAACTGTGTTCAATTGTTTATAAAATGGATTTACACATATTTATAGATAAAAAAAAAAAAAAAATCCGAAACGTAGATAAGTCTAAAATGTAGATTGCGTTTGCCATGAGAATCCTTATTTGCATTGCAGAGATGTATTTTGGGGGTTAAACCCTTTCGGATGATTAACAAGAATAATAAAAAAAAAAAACAAACAAAAAAAACAAAAAAACAAACAAAAAAGCAAACTAAAACATAATGAAAAATATTAAATAAAAATGAAATCAACAAAATGGAGAAAATGATGATATGCAAGATTTCGTTGGAGTGAAAGTAAAATCAAGACAAAATGGCGGAGAATATCTTGCTAAAAAAAAAGAACGCTGTTGATGCCGTTGGATTTCGAAGACAAAAAAAAAACAAACAAACAAAAAAATGTAAAGAAAAATCACGAACTCTTATAAGAAAGTTAAAAAAAGAATTCAGGAATTTAAAGGAAGCAGGCAAAATGGTTTTTAATGAATTTTTATGATTTCGTAAGCGCATATCTCTAAATGCGTTTGGAAGATTCTTTCGCGGAATGAGATTTGTTGCCTCGTTCCCCGACGAATGTTTCGACCAAAATACAATTATACGTGCATAAAACAGAGAAAGAGAGAGAGAGAGAGAGAGAGAGAGAGAGAGAAAGAGAGAGAGAGGAGGATATATATATATATATATATATATATATATATATATATATATATATAAAAGTTCAATCCCTGGCTAGGGAAAGATACTGGTCTACCTGCACTAATGAGCTGTGATACAGCAAAACAGTACTGTATGTGGATGACTCTCTGTCTGTCTGTCTGTCTGTCTGTCTGTCTCTCTCTCTCTCTCTCTCTCTCTCTCTCTCTCTCTATATATATATATATATATATATATATATATATATATATATATATATGGGGAAATATGCTTATTCAATTACATTTCGTCTTTTATTTATTCCAATCCTCTAATAATTTATGAAGCTCGATGTAACTGCAAATGCTACGACAAATAAATGACAAAAGTCTATATTCCAAATGTCAACATGTTGACCATCTCACCGTTTATTTCCCTAAGTACGTTGACGACGCACAATACTTGACAGCACCTGTTTTGTCGCGCAAAATCATTCATATAATTATTATGTATCAAAATCATTCATGTAATTATTATGTATCAAAATAAAGACGAAACATTGATGAACACATAACTTGGTTTGTTCCTTTTTTTATTTCTCTATTTCGTCGGAATACTGCTTCCATTATATATATATATATATATATATATATATATATATATATATATGTTGTTTTGTTTTGGTTTTAGCGATATGTTTTGAATGAATTCAATTATTTACGAAAGTGCATTTTTACCTAAATGCGAGTTGGGAACAATTCTCCCCTTTAACCAATTTGGTACCCCCACATGGGGAGCGGTATATATATATTTTTAAAATGTAATTATCCACTGACACATGTTTCGTTGTCTACGACTCATCAGAGTGGCTGAATATAACGAGATTCGAAATCGGGGCCTAACGGTAATGAGCCTAAACCCTTACCCCTGGACCATCTCACCGACTGTCTGGATATATCGCAATTTACTTAGATGTTGTTTTGTTTTGGTTTTAACGATATGTTTTGAATGAATTCAATTATTTACGAAAGTGCATTTTTACCTAAATGCGAGTTGGGAATAATTCTCCTCTTTAACCAATTTGGTACCCCCGCATGGGCTCATTACCGTTGGGTCCCGATTTCGAATCTCGCTAGATACAGCCACTCTGATGACTCGTAGACGACGAAACACGTGTCAATGGATAATTACATTTTATATATATATGACTGAGCTTCAATCTATGGTCCCCCCTCGCCAAACTTTCACAAGAAACACTCGTCTAGCTGTACACACTATCAATAATTCCCCCCACTCTTTATCTGTGCCTAAACCTAAACGTAGATTCCATGAACAAAGCTTCTTTCTTAGAACTGCACGCCTGTGGAATTGTCTTCCGTTTTCCGGCTGGCTACAATATGGTTGTGTTCAAGTCTAACGTAAATAAGTTCTTGATGAGCCGTTCTATATAAGTTATCAAATTCACCAAATTTTCATTACTTATGATTACTATGTTGTCCAATTTCTACTGTACACACTTTAACCCTTATCCTTGAGTGGCCTCTTGGCCTTGATAAGTGGTGATGCCTATGTAAAAAAAAAAATATATATATATATATATTAATGATGGGACGATTCCAAATTTTTTCCAGATTCCAATCCAATTACCGATTCCATTCAAAATTTCCGATTCTGATTTGATTCTGATTCTTTTAATATTTATAAATATTGAATTAGAAAATTTTTTTTTTTGTAAATTTTCAAATTATTGCATAAACCCCCGTGGCAAGTTATCTCTCAATAAATGGCCAATAAATAAAATAAATTAAACTCTGCTAATCAATGTTAAATCTGTAAATGAGATTTCTCATTCTTATGCTGTAAAGGAACATCTAAAAAAAAAAAAAAAAAAAATTGGGCTTGTTTCATTTTTTAATTTTAAAATTTTTAAAGAATCGGTTTGGAATCGGAAATTAGACTAAGTACTCTGATTCCAATACCTCCAAAAGTTCCGATTTTTCTGATTTCCGATTCGGATTAATTGTCCCAACACACACACATATATAATTATTACTATAATGATTTTTAAATACCTACAGACACTTGTCTTTCATCCTTTTGGGAATCATCAGTGTAGAGTGTCACAATTACCACCGGGCGGGAGATTCGAACCCGGCCACAAAGCCATCTCTGATTCCATTCAATCAATCAATCAATCAATCAGGGTTTTATCATACAGTGAGGAACCCCTCCCTGGACCTTAGCCATCTATCTGTCCCGAGCCATCCGCTGCCATGTGGGACCTATGTGTTGTCCAAGCTCCCAAGCGTCATCACTATGATCCGCAAAGCGCAAACCCGCTGGGTAGGCCATGTGTATCGTATGACAGACTCGCGCATACCAAAACAACTGCTCTATGGTGAACTCCGGTGCGGAATGAGAAGAGCTGGTGGACAGCGCAAACGGTTCAAAGACACTCTGATGTCCTATATGAAAGTCTTCAACATTGACGTGAACTCATGGGAAAGCAGTGCTTCTGACAGGCCAACCTGGCGCAGCTTGGTACACGAGGGATCTCTGCTCGCAGAGGCAAGACGAACTAAATCTGTAAAAGAGAAGCGCGCTGCGCGAAAAGCCCGAGATGCTGAAGTGGCCGTCTTCAGCCACTGGTGTCCAACATGTGGTAGGGGCTTCCGCGCCCGGATTGAACTGATCAGCCACCTGCGGACACACAACTAGTTGTCTATGGTCATAATCGACACCGATGACGAACACACACATGTGTTTTATCATACAGTGAGGAACCCCTTCCTGGACCATATCGATCTATCTGTCCCGAGTCATCCGCTGTCATGTGGGACCTATGTGTTTTATCAGGTCGTCCATTCATCTTGGTCTTGGTCTTCCCTGTGGCCTCTTATGTTCACCAGGTGTCCATTACGTTGTCCTGATGGACCATCTGTTGTCATATTGTCTAACTATGTACCCTGCCCATCTATGTTTGGATGTTTTGATGAAAGTATTGATGTCAATAACTCTTGTTTGTTGGCAGATCCAGATGTTTGTCTTTCTGTCTTGTAGAGTGATGTCTAACATGATCCTCTCCATTTTCCTTTGTGCAACTGCCAAGATTTCTCTCTGGCGAGTTGTCAGGGCCCATGTTTCATCACAGGTGGTACATATTTATTGAAGATCTTCCCTTTGATTCCTAACTTCTGAATACATTGTAACTATCTTTCTTTGTGACGTCATAAACGTGCTCAGACACGTGAATGTTTTTTCACATGGTTTTTACATATTACATATGTCTCCAACACGTTTTTTTTGGCGACAACAAAGAAAATTCCTAACTTTGTATCGTTATTCTAAGACAATATGTTACAAGAAAAGGGTCCCCTTGTCTTGTAAATAAGGAAAACATTAGATAAGTGGAAAATGAGATTAGGATAGACCGAGATTCGAACTTTGTAAGCCAGGTTCAGAGATAGATTCAAAAAGAGAAATGTCGGAATTTGCCTATTGTTAAAAAATAGTTTAGATATTGTTTGTTTGTAAAAAGAATTAATTGTTCATTCTTTTATGGAAATTTAATTAAAAAAAGGTCAGCTAAAAAAATAATGAATAATACAATTTAAAAATATATTGAAAAATAGGTTAGTGAGAATTCTTGTCTGCAGAAGCATGTTTTGGGAACATGTGCCGAGCCACGTATGTTTAAGCCGCGTGACTCGATCACGTGTAGAGCCATACATATGACGTCATATCAGAAAGGGAGATTCGCAATAATAGAAGCTAGGTTTAGCAGAGAGAGGGAATCGAAGATCGAGAGGCAGTCGAGTCCGGATCGAACAGTCAGAGAGTCGGTCGGACAGAGCTGACATGAACAAAGGAGGGTCCCTTTAGAAGCAAAGGAAGAACTTTTAATCATGTAGAACGACTTTGAATTCCTTGACGTCATCATCATTTGACCGGTCGATCTGATAATATAGAAGTTATGTTTTTGTAAAACTGTCGTCTTCGTGTCATCATTCAACAGCAAAATGTAATGTGTGAAACATCCTTATTATGAACTTTGTCTCCCTCATCGTATTATGAACTTTATGTAACTCTTCAAAGAATGTGCATCCCCTATCTCAACCCTCGCTAATATAAGTTATAAGAAGAAACGCTCCAGAACGGTTATAAATGTTTCTCTCAGTATTGTCGCTAACGTTACCGTTAATATGATCTCCAATATGTATTTCTCCTATGCAGCAAATAGACAATGCTTCACATTCCTGTCACCGCACCTAAATTGCAACATGTATTCTTTTCAACTCTTGAATACTAGGTTCGATTCCATCCCTTTTCTTTATAATGAATATTATTTTCAAACCTATATATTTTGTTTCTCTAATTACCGGAATCTGTTCCCTTCCATATACAAGACACGTTAGAGATAGGAAGAACGTTCGAGATCACGTGAGAGACATGGATGACGTTCGAGAGCACAATCATGTGAGAGAAGCTACATCAGTAACGAGAGAGTTAGGAAATAAATGTTGTATCTCCTTTCATTTCTTTCATTTTACGTGTTTTCTGGGGTCCTTAAAGCATATTTGATCCTAATGTTTTATTTCTTAAACATCCTTTATATGTGGTCTCATGTATGAGGGAGAGATTAGTATTTTCTTAACTAATTTGTATCTTTCGAGGTCCGTTCCAAAAGTAAGGCTTCCTGTTCCTATTTTTTTAAAACTCATAAACTAAAACGTTGACGAGTTATGAAGACGGGAGGTGTACAATTAAAACGAGCAGCTTTTGCACTCCAGAATTCATTTTTCTACAAGGTGGAACGATAAAATTGTCGCCCTAGAAAAGACGACATGATTCCATTTCCATTTGATGATTTTTATTCTTTCTTTTTTTTTCTTTGCAGATTATCTACAAGTTGGCCAATTGTGTACGAATCCCAAGAGCGACAGGAGCCCTTTATCATGTCTGAAAGTGACACAATGCTCAACGATTGAGATCAGAGATGTGCCGCTGTACAACTCATGCTCTCTATCGATCCAACTTAAGGCAACAGGACCATTGCCAACACCCTCAAAATGCATTACAAGATTGCCACGAATAACAGGGATGTGCCCAAGATGATGAAAGCAAAGTTTCCGGCCGTGGCTCTAATATTTGGTGTGGTTTTAAGTGAGGGTCACATCCTGTCACCTCACATCTTCGAAGTAGGCTTGAAAGTCAACACCAAAGTGTATCTGGATGTGCTGAAAAGTGTGGTGATCCCCTGGTGCAATTAGGTAGCCGATGGCAAACTCTGAGTGTGGCTGCAGAACTCGGTGCCGGCCCACAAGTCCAAAGAGACCCAGGCTTGGCTTGAGAAGGAGTGCTATGACTATGTACCTTTCTCTCAGTAACCCAACATTACCTCCCACAACACCATCCGCCGAGTATTCATCAAACTCCCGCCAGCGTTTGTGGAAAAGGCATGTTCCCAGTTCTGGACCTGTATCGAGGTAGTGATTGAGGCTGAAGGCGGCCACATTGAATAGATGTCATCTCTACTACATAATCAAGTTACCTGAATTGATTTTTTCAATAAAAGTTTAAAAATAATGTTGTACTATTGTTTTTTTTAGGGCGACAATTTTATCGCTCCACCCCGTACAAACTCCGCACCCGCCCATACTTTACTGTGATTGAAATCAGTGAAATCGACCATTTTTTTAATCAAATCAATGTACTGGGATGAAGCGTCACATGCCTTGTTGTAGTCTATATTGCACTGTAGAGAATCTACTGTTGATTTTATGAAATTATCCCATTGACGAAACGATGCCAGTCACGGAACGATGATGAACAATTCCAAAAATCACGTAATTTGATCAAATATTTTTTTTAGTCAAGAAAATGAAATTTTACTCCGTTTCGATGAGAGTGAAAAAAATTGAAATCAACAAATTGGTAGATAATGGCTGACAACCCTATTGCACGTAGAAACTGTCAAAATAATCACTGATTATTTCCCCTTATTGTTTAGAGAAATATATCTGTAACTTATCGATAAAAAACGGTAATTTTATTTTCGTAAAAAAACAAACAAAAATACTGCTTGATCAATTTTTGTGATTTTTGGAATATGCAATCTTCCTTCTGTGACAATTAGGTACAATATAAAAGTTTTTCTTCATTTTTGTTTATCGTTGTAAAAAATTCCAATCTGAATAAGCACCGCTTTTTTTCTCTGTCATGCTTAAATTTGAAGTAATATTTTCGTTGGTCTATCACGCTTACGTTTTACATTTTATTGTCGATGGTCTGTCAATGATTCAATTTTAAATTTCATTTTTGTTGGTATGTAAAGCTTAAGTTTTAAATTTTGTTTACTGTGATCTGTAATGATTCAATTTTAAATGACATGTTCGATGGTTAGCCAGTTCAAATTTAAAATTCATTTCTTGTTAGTTTGTCATGAATCAGTTTAAATTTCATTTACGTTGGTCTGTCATAATTCAATTTTAAATGGCATTTTTTGTCAGTCTCTAAGGATTCAGTTTTAAATTTCATTTATGTTAGGATTAGCTGCCATAATTCTATTTAAAAAAGCATTGCTTATGCTTAATTTATGACAGACCAACGGAAAATGAAATTGAAAATTGAATTTATGACAGACCAACGAAAAATGAAATTGAAAATTGAATTTATGACAGACCAACGAAAAATGAAATTTAAAAATTAAGCATCATTACGTTTTAAATACCATTTACGTTGTTCTGTCATAATTCAAATTTAAAATGGTATTTTTGCTGGTCTGTCATGATTCAATTTTAAATTTCATTTTCGTTTTTCTTTCCTGATTCAATTTATAATTAAATATTTTTTAGACTGTCATGATTTAATTTTAAATTTCATTTAAATTTGTCAAAATTCAATTTGTAATTTTATTTTCATTGGTTTCTTCTGATTCAATTTTAAATAGAATTTTCGTATGGCGTCCGTGATTCGAGTTAAAATTTCAATTTCGTTTGTCTGTCATTAGTCAATTTTAAATAGCATTTTCGTAGGTCTGTTATAGTTTTGTTTTAAATTTCATTTTCCTTTGTCTGGCATGATTCAATTTTAAATTTAATTTCCGTTGGTCTGTCCTAGTTCAATTTTAAAAAGTATTTACGTTTGTCTGTCATAATAAAATTTTAAAGTCCATTCAAGTTGGTCTGTAATAATTGAGTTTTGAATTTCATTTACGTTGGTCTGTCATGATTCAATTTAAAATTTTATTTTCGTTGATCTGTATAGCTTAAGTTTTAAATTTAACTCTTTTTGTCTGTTATGATTCAATTTTAAATGACAGTTTCGTATGTCTGTCATGATTCAATAGTAAATTTCATTTTTTATTAGTCTGTCATGATTCGCTTTTAAATTCCGTTTACGTTTGTCTGGCATAATTCAATTTTAAATTTCATTTATGGTGATCGGTCATGATACAATTTTATATGACATTTTCGCTGGTCTGTAAATATTTTTGTTTTAAATTTAAATTTACGTTGGTCTGTCATTATTCAATTTTAAATTTCATGTAGGTTCATCGTTCATACTTCAATTTTCAATTCTTTTTTTTTTTTTTCTTTTTTTTTTTATTCAATTTTCACCCCAAACAAGGCACAGTGCCACTTTGAAGCAGGGGGCTACTATTAGGGAATTAATTAGCGGGGTCATTATGAAGGGAGAAGAGTAGAAAGATGTTTGTTAACATTACACTTGAACTTCTGCATATCATTGCAGTTGGGAAAGCAGAATCCCGGAAGGGAGTTCCAAAGACCCGCAGTTCTGGGGAAGAAACTATTGGAGTAAAAGGCTTTCTTGCACCTAGGGATCTCCACTGTAAAGGAATGAGACTTAGTAGCTTGTCGGGTTTGTCGGGGGTAGTTACGTCGGGGAGGTACAAGTGTTTGCAGTTCGTCAGAGCATTCACCATTAAAGTATTTGTAGAACAGGCAGAGGGATGCAACATCTCGTCGATGGGACAGAGGTTGAAGCCCAGATGACAGTTCAGGACCTATCAGGTTTGCGACTCTTTTTTGAACCCTGTCCAGGAGCGAGAGACAAGCAGCAGATGCACCAGCCCAGATGTGACAACAGTACTCCATACATGGGCGAATGGTTGCCTTATAGAGGTATAGGATACTGGCAGGCGTAAGTAGTTTTCTAGCACGGTAGAGGGAGCCAACCTTCCTTGCAGCAGCCTTGGCAATGCTCTCAATGTATCTATTCCAGTTCATATTTCCTGTAAACGTTAGGCCGAGGAGTTTAAAAGAAGTACTTTCAGGCAATGTGTTCTTGGCCATTGCTATTGGTGGTAGAGAAGGTTTCTTGTAGTTATTGAAGGAAACAAGCTTAGTCTTAGCAGCATTGAATGAGACCAACCATTTTTGTCCCCATTCCACTACGGATTGGAGGTCATCCTCTAGTGTTTCTGCCATTTTCTTGGATATGTGTTCATTTGTTTTCCCCTCATATCTGTTATAGAGAGTGGTGTCATCGGCAAATATACCCATCTCCGAAACAATATTATCAGGGAGGTCGTTTATGAATATCAGGAACAATAGAGGTCCAAGGATAGACCCCTGAGGCACTCCCGCATTTATGTCATATTGTTTGGATGTACGTCCGTCGAGGACAACTTTGATTTTTCTATTACTTAAGAAGGATTTAATTACGTTATGAATTCTTCCAGTGATTCCATATGATCTAATTTTCCTTAGAAGACCATCGTGCCATACCCTGTCAAAAGCCTTAGATATATCAAGGGCCACCGCTCTACCCTCCCCTGTTTTATCCAATGAACGGTATATACGTTCAGAAACTACAGTTAAGATATCTGCTGTTGAACGGGCTTGCCTGAATCCATATTGTTTGTCAGTCAAGAGTTTAGCAGCTGTTAGGTGCTGGACTAGGGCTTTATTAACTAAGGACTCAAATATTTTGGCGAAAAGCGGGAGGAGGCTAATGGGGCGATAATTTAGTGGGTCAGTTCTTTCACCAGAATTCTTGAAGACTGGTACCACAGAGGCGGTTTTCCAGCAGTCGGGAAAACAAGATTCGTTAAGGCATTTATTGTAAAGTTTGGACAGAACTGGAGCAACCTCGGCAGAGCATTTTTTTAATAGCACAGCAGGGATGAGATCTGGTCCACATGCTTTAGAGGTGTCTAGGTTTTTTATAATAGCATGTACCTGAGAAGGGGTGATTTTTAAGTCGTCAAGTGTGGCGTCTGTTCGCAGAGGAAAATCAGGGAGTGAGTGGTGTACCGAGTTCAGTGTGGAGTTTGAGGCAAACCGACTGGCAAGCAGATTAGCCTTGTCAGTTGCCGTGCAAGCAACCTCATGATTGTTTGTTAGTGGGGGAATAATTAACTACGCTGTTGTAGATTTTCCAAAAATCCCGGGTTCCTAATTTCTGCGCTTCGATGCGCTTTCTGGTGGTTTCAGAGTAATCTGACTTAGCTGTGTCTATCACTCTCTTACAATTATTTCTAGCTTCTATAAACTTCTGTTTATTTGAGCTGGACTTATGTCGATTGAATCTGCAGAACGCATGCTGCCTTTGACAAATGGCAGCTGCACAAGCAGAAGTAAACCATTGGGGGGAGTGGGGCTTGCTATAGTATTTCCGTGCGGGAACATGTGCTTCAATAGCAGTTTTGAACCATTCAGTTGTCTCATTTGCACACTGTTCCGCTGGAAGAATTCTATTTACGTTGGTCTGTCATGGTTCAATTTTAAACTGAATTTTCGTTGGCCTGTCGTAGTTCAATTGGAAATTCTATTTCGTTTGTATTTCATGATCCAACTTTAAATAGCATTTTCTAAGGTCTGTCATTATTCCGTTTTAAATTTCATTTACGTTTGTCTGTCATGATTCAATTTTAAACTGAATTTTCGTTTGCATGTAATTAATTAAATTTTAAATTTTATTTCCGTTTGCATGTCATTAATTAAATTTTAAATTTTATTTTCATTTGCGTGTGATTAATTAAATTTTAAATTTCATTTTCGCTTGCATGTCATTAATTAAATTTAAAATTTTATTTTCGTTTGCATGTCATTAATAAAATTAACAATTTCATTTTCGTTTGTTTATAATTAATTGCATTTTAAATTTTATTTTCGTTTGCATGTGATTAATTAAATTTTAACTTTTTTTTCGTTTGCATGTCATTAATAACATTTTAAATTTTATTTTCGTTTGCATGTCATTAATAAAATTAACTATTTCATTTTCGTTTACATGTCATTAATTAAATTTTAAATTTTATTTACGTTTACATGTCATTAATTAAATTTTAAATTTTATTTTCGTTTGCATGTGATTAATTAAATTTTAAATTTCATTTTCGTTTGAATGTCATTAATTAAATTAAAAATTTTATTTGCATTTAATAAATTAAATTTGAAATTTTATTTTCGTTTGCATGCCATTAATTAAATTTTATATTTCATTTTGGTTTGCATGTCATTAATTAAATGTTAAATTTTATTTTCGTTTGCACTTCATTAATTAAATTTACAATATCTTTTTCGTTTGCATGTCATTAATTAAATTTTAAATTTTATTTTCGTTTGTATTTCATTAATTAAATTTTAAATTTTATTTTCGTTCGCATGTAATTAATTAAATTTTATTTTCCTTTGCATGTCATTAATAAAATTAACAATTTCATTTTCGTTTGCATGTCATTAATAACATTTTAAATTTTATTTTCGTTTGCATGTGATTAATCAAATTTTAAATTTTATTTTCGTTTGCATTTCATTAATTAAATTTTAAATTTCATTTTCGTTCGCATATTATTAATTAAATTTTAAATTTCA
>NC_136523.1:35873936-35881436 GCF_053919585.1 Euprymna scolopes
AGCTTGTTCAACTCTTGAAGCCTGAATATTTTCAAACAAGAGTTCATTATGCCGTTCAAATGCAAGAACTTGTCCGAAATGACCTCAATTTTCTACAAAACTTGTTTATGTCAGATGAAGCCCCTTTTCGTTTGAATGGATTCGTTAACAAACAAAATTATAGATTTTGGGCCTTTGAAAATCCAAGGGAAATACATCAAAAGCAGTTGCAGTGACAGAGGAGAAGATTATTGGACCTTATTTCTTTTAGGATCAAGATGAAATGCTGTCACTGTAATTGGAGAGAGATACCGGACTACGATTACAGACTTCCTGTGCCCACAAATTCAAAATAGGTCTGGATTATGGTTGCAACAAAGTGGGACACCGGCAAATACGGCCAGAGACACCATGGATCTTCTCAGACAATGCTTTGGCGATAACATTATCTCTCGCTTTGGCAATGTCAAATGGCCATCACGTTCCCCAGACTTGAATAGCCCCGACTTTTGCTTGTGGGTATATCCTAAAGAAAGAGTCTATCTTAACAAATCCCAAACCCTGCAAGAATTGAAGGAAAACACCAGGAACGAAATAAGGAAGTTAAATCGCAATCCAGAGATTCTGCAATTTGTCATGAATAATGTTTTTTTGGAAAGAGCACAAATATGCGAAGCTGAAAATGGGCAACATATATATATATGTATATATATATATATATATATATATATGTATGGAAATTACCCGAAACTGGACTGGTTCAACTGTATTCAAATCTAAGTTATTTTCAATTGGGCCTACGTTTTATATTGTTTAGGTTATATTCTCGTTGCATCGTGTGCTAGTTGGTGATTTGGTTGCAATTTAACAGGTTGTGTTTAGTGTACATGTTTACGGGGATAGGGTTTGTTAGGCAAAGTTGTTTGTGGGCTTATGTTTAAAGCAGATATATTGTTAATTAGGCCTTGCCAAGATGCAGGCGATTCTAGGTTGGAAATTTATTTAAAATCATGTAAGTATTGTGTGTTCAGAGGGTTAGGGTTAATTTACTATTTGGGGTTTAGTGGTGGTGGTTAGATGGTTCTAAATTTAGGTTTTAAGTCTTTCGCCCTGGGAAATGGTTTCTAAGCTATATTTTCATTGGGCCTAGGTTTTATATTGTTTAGGTTATATTCTCGTTGCATCGTGTGCTAGTTGGTGGTTTGGTTGCAATTTAACAGGTGGTATATTTATGGGGTTTGTTAGATAAAGTTGTTTGTGGGCTTACGTATGAAGTAGATATATTGTTAATTAGGCCTTGCCAAGATGCAGGCGATTTTAGGTCTGTAATTTATTTAAAGTTATGTAATGGTTGTGTGTTCAGAGGGTGTGCTAATATTTTATATTAAAGAGTTGAAGTGTTTTATGGCAATTTTGTCAGATTGCGAGTGCTTATGGGTGGTTAAAAAAAATTTCTTTGGGGTGTTGTCCAATAGTCCAATACTAGGAGAAACGGTTAGTGATGGATATTGTTGCATTTTATGGATGGCGAGGAAGCGCAATAAGCTAGTTCCTGTCCGGTGGTGCATTTTCACTGGGGTTAATTGCATTTATGTATCTGAACTTTCTCTTGTGCCTGCAACTGCAAATTATCTCTTATTTTGAATTGAGGATGTTTAATTTTTTAGGTGCCGTTATAATCTTGGTCGCCTCTGCATTACATAGAAGGCAGTATTTAGATCCTGGGCTGTATGACTTGGATTTTCTTAGTATTTTCCATTTTAATGTAAAGTCTATTTTTTTTTGTTTTAAATTTCTTACTAGGTTAGATAGGGTAGTTTTTGTTTTAGGGTTCTCTTTTGAGAATGATTGTAAATGGTTCGCAATTCTGGCCTTTATCGGGAAGGAGGATAAATCTATGTAGGTATGTATTATAAGGCTTGTATGCGGTGTATCTAAAGGTTCTTCATTTTTCTGGGGGTGGCCTGAGTTTCTATGTTCAGGTTCTGTAGAGCTTATACCTATCTGCTGTGTGGTCAGTTGTTCAGATTGTGTACTATTGCTTATTGGATTATATGGACCCTCTCTAGTGTAACTGGTACTATAGGTTTGGGCTGTCAGGTTATTAGTTGTCGTATTAGGGGGGAGTTCTGTTACTGTACATGAATATATGACGTCTGAGTGTACACAGTCATTCTCCAGTGGGCAGCTAGTTGGGTCGTTACAATTGCAGTTTGGTTGGGCTAGACTAGGGTTGCCATTAATTATTTTCTGTGCTGATTCTATTTTCCTATTATTAGTGGATATATATGGAGGGTTGAACCAAATATTGGACTTTCTTCCTGCTTGCTTGAAAGAATCTTCTACTAATTTAAAGAATTCTTTTGGGATATTAGTTTGGACGTTATTATTATATGGGGGGGTTGAACCAAATATTGGACTTTCTTCTGTTCCGTTTTTTGGGGGGTGTCTGTTCAACTTGTATGAGCTTTTCATTGTTAGGAGTATTTGGCATATGATACTTATAATTCGATCTTGCCTTATTATTTTGCCTAGATTTGCGTTTAGTCATGTATGGGTTACTATGCCTAAGGGGCTGGATAATTTTTTAGCATTATTCGTATCATACTTAATTGTGCCTTTGTATCTAGAGTTTGCTAGTGCGTTGTTATAAAATTTTATATATATTGAATTACTAAATAGTTACATTTCAATTAAAAATCCTGGTGAGTGAAAAATGACTGACAGGCTGGGGTTGCCAAGTTTAAATCCAGTTGATTCCACAGAAACATTTTCCCTGAGGATGTTGCCAACCTTCCCGTTGCCCATCCCGTAAGTACCTGGTGTCTTTCTAGAAAGAATTCTAACTACAAAGATATCGGAGAAACGAATGCTAACAGCAATCATCTTATTCATACGAAATGGACGAATGGGAAAAACTACTCAAGGACATCAATATTTTACGGCGTATCAACCCTTTTTAGAGTTATTTAATGCAGAACTCAGCCATTTTGGTTTAAAATTTTATGCTTCGAGAGTCTGTACTAGATGTGAAAATAAATAGTTGGTAAAAAAGAAGGAAAGAAAGAAGGGAAGAAGGAAAAAAGAAGAAAAACTGGATAACAAAAAGAAACAAAAATATAGAGAAAAAGGGATTAAATGGTTGATAAAAAGAAAAAAAAGAAAACTATAAATAAACTAGACTTTTTGAGTTCATTAAAAACGGGCAAAAGTTATAACCTGTTGATTTAGAATGATTGCTTTATGCCAAATTTATAGAGTAAATGTGGTATTGTGATGTATTAATCCCTATTTATCCCTAACTGTGCATCAAACGGATACCATAATTCTTAGTCCGCTGCACCTTATCATAACAAAGTTCCATACAAAATTTCAGCCAGATTGGCTCGATAGTTTCTGAAAAAAAAGTGCAATGGACTGACAGACAGACAAGCACATAGACAGATTTATAGAAATATTATACAGATAGAACAAACCTACTTTTCAGCTGACTACAATATGGTTGTCTTCAAGTCTAACGTGAACAAGTTTTTGATGAGCCGTCCCCCTTTTGACCACTGTACACGCTTTAATCTTTATCCTCGAGTGGCCTCTAGGCCTTGGTAACTGGTGATTCCATTGTCAAAAAAGCAGAAAGAAAAAAAGAAAATTTTTTTTTAAATTGCATTTTCACCCCAAACAAGGCACATTGCCACTTTGTTGTAGGGAGCTACTATCAGGTACATAAGTATCAGGGGTACTGTATAGGGAGTTGGGAAGCAAGCTGTCGGTTCACGTTACACTTAAACTTCTGCATGTCAGTATAGTTGGGCAAGCAGGGACCCAGAAGGGAATTCCAAAGTCTAGTGGTTCTGGGGAAGAAACTACTGGAGTAAAAGGCTCTCTTACATCTAAGGATCTCTACTGTGAAGGGGTGGGATTTTGCTGTTTGTCGGGTTTGTCGAGGGTATTTACATTGTGGGGATACAAGTGCTTGCAGTTCGTCAGAGCATTCACCATTAAAGTACTTGTAGAACAGGCACAGGGATGCAACATTTCGTCGATGTGACAGAGGCTGAAGTTTAAATGACAGTTCAGGACCTATCAGATTGGCGACTCTCTTTTGAACCTTGTCTAGGAGTGAGAGACTAGTGGCAGATGCACCAGCCCAAATATGACAACAATACTCCATACATGGGTGAATAGTGGCCTTATAGAGGTATAGGATACTTTCGGGCGTTAATAGCTTTCTAACACGGTAGAGAGAACCCACATTCTTCGCAGCAGTCCTGGCAATGTTCTCAAGGTAATTGTTCCAACTCATGTTTCCTGTGAATGTTAGGCCAAGGAGTTTAACAGATGTACTCTCAGATAAATAAAGAGTCATTGACCATTGTTATTGGTGGTAGGGAAGGTTTCTTGTAATTATTAAAGGAAACAAGTTTAGTCTTGGCAGCATTGAATGTGACCATCAATTTTTGTCCCCATTCCACTACAGATCGGAGGTCATCCTCTAGTGTTTCTCCCATTTCTTTAGATATGTGTTCATTTGTTTTCCTTTCATGTCTGTTATAGAGTGTGGATTCGTCAGCATATATACCCATCTCACAAACAATTTTGTCAGGGAGGTAATTTATGAATATTAGGAATAACAGAGGTCCAAAGATAGACCCCTGAGGCACTCCCACATTTATATCATATTGTTTAGATGTACGACCGTCAAGGACAACCTGGATTTTTCTCTTATCTAAGAAGGATTTAATTATGTTATGTATTCTTCCAGTGATGCCGTATGATCTGATTTTCTTGAGAAGACCCTCATGCCATATCCTGTCAAAAGCCCTAGACATATCTAGAGCTACCGCTCTACCCTCCCCTGCTTTATCCAGTGAATGGTATATATGTTCTGAGATTACAGTTAGGATGTCTGCTGTGGAATGGGCTTGCCTAAATCCATATTGTTGGCTAGTAAGAAGT
Organism: Euprymna scolopes; assembly: GCF_053919585.1. Taxonomy (NCBI): domain Eukaryota; kingdom Metazoa; phylum Mollusca; class Cephalopoda; order Sepiida; family Sepiolidae; genus Euprymna; species Euprymna scolopes. The sequence goes on from NC_136523.1 coordinate 35,878,872, forward strand.
TTAGCATCTGTAAGGTGATTGACTAGAGCTTGGTTAATTATGGTCTCAAATATTTTGGCAAAAAGTGGGAGGAGGCTAATGGGTTGATAATTTACTGGGTCAGTTCTTTCGCCAGAATTCTTGAAAACTGGTACTACAGAAGCAGTTTTCCAGCAGGCAGGGAAGCAAGATTCATTAAGGCATTTGTTGTAAAGTTTGGAGAGAACTGGAGCTACTTCGGCAGCGCACATTTTTAATAGCACAGCCGGGATAAGATCAGGTCCACATGCTTTTGCCGTGTCAAGATTTCTTATGATAGCATGCACCTGAGCAGAGGTGATTTTCAGATTGTATAGTGTGGCGTCTGTCCGCAAAGGATAGTCAGGAAGGGGATGGATAATAGAAAAGAAAAGAAAAAGCAGAGAAAACGAAAGACAAATAAACCGCAAAATAAAAAGGATAAAAAGAAAAAGGCGGAAAAATATATTAAAAACCTGAAAAAGAAAACAGAAAGGAAAAATAAAATGAAAAAATACAAAAATAATTAAAAGAAAGAAAAAATTAAAAACTAAAAAGAGAAAAAATCAGAAAGAAAAAATAAAATGAAAAATACAAAAATAATCAAAAGAAAGAAAAAATAAAAATAAAAAGAGAAAAAAATCAGAAAGAAAAAATAAAATGAAAAATACAAAAATAATTAAAAGAAAGAAAAAATTGAAAACTAAAAAGAGAAAAAAAAATCAGAAAGAAAAAATAAAATGAAAAATACAAAAATAATCAAAAGAAAGAAAAAATTAAAAACTAAAAAGAGAAAAAAAAATCAGAAAGAAAAAATAAAATGAAAAATACAAAAATAATCAAAAGAAAGAAAAAATTAAAAAGAGAGACAAAAAGAAAGATAAAAGAAATGTAAGATAAAATGAAAGGAGAAAACTGAAAATAGTGAAAAAGAAATAAAGAGAGAGAGATAGATAGATAGAGAGAGAGAGAGAGAGAGAGAGAAAGAGAGAGAGAGATGGTGTATATAGGAAAAAAAGAAGAAGATAACACTGAACGAAGTAAATAGTAGGAAAAAAGACGAAGAAAAGGAAAATTGAATAAAAAATAGACAGTAAAGAAAAATGGTCGTCAAGAAAGAAAATGGCGTACACGAAAGAAAGCAAAAACCTAAAAATAAAATAGAAATGTTGATGAAGCCAATAAAAAAATGAATGAAAATAATGCAAAACTTAAAGATGAATTCAATAAACCCAAAAAGTTATACAAAAAAGCTGATAAAGTAATATAATCTAAAAAAACAAAAACGCGAAAACTAAAAATGGAACGAAGCCGAAAAACAAAGAAGAATACAAAAAAAATGTATAAAAATAAAAATAAAAAGTGAAAAAAAAAAAAAAGTAATTATCGAAGTTGCAAATACGTTTTTATTTTGTCAGCACAATGGAAGCGGCGAGAAAGAAGCCGTAATGGTGGTCAACGGCAAAAGATGGCGTTTCAAATCCAGGGGAATAACTACAAGTGCCAAAGACGATTCAATGTTGGCGAAGGGCGGACTTCGTAGAAAAGAGATGAGAACGAGCAAAAAAAAAAAAATAAAAAAAAATAAAAAAAGGGACTTACAAAAAAGATGAGAAAGAAAAAAATATATAAATACGAAATAATACTAAAACTAATTATTATTTGTACTCATTTGGAGTCCTCACACAGACCATCATCAAAGATTTATCTCAGTCAACAATCTATGGTGTTCCCTGGAGTCTGCATGACAACATGTTTCTCCAGATTTTAAGTATTCTCCACCTATTTTAATAATAATAATAATAATAATAATAATAATAATAATAATAATAATAATAATAATGATGATGATGATGATAATAATTATGAGGATGATGGTAATGATTATGATGATGATGTTAATAATGATGATAATGATGATAACAATAATAATAATAATAATAATAATAATTATAATAATTATAATTATAATAATAATAATAATTATAATGGTAATAATAATTATTATAATAATAATAAATAATCATGATGATAATAATAAAAAAATTATGATGGTAATGATGATAATAATAATAATAATGATAATAATAATGATGATGATTATGATGATAATAATTATGAGGATGATGATAATGGTTATGATGATGATGTTAATAATGATAATGATGATAGCAATAATAATAATAATAATGATAAAAATAATAATAATAATAATAATAAAAGAAAATAATAATAATAATAATAATAAAAATAATAATAATAACATTAATAATAATAATAATAATAATAAAAATAATAATAATAATATATAATAATAATAATGTTGCTAATGATGATGATGATGACGATGACGATGATGATAAAATAAAAAATGATAATAATCAATGATGATAATGATAATGATGATGATTATAATAATAATAATAATAATAATAATAATAATAATAATAATAATAATAATAATAGTAATAGCAGAACCCGTGGAAATGAAACGAATAAAAAAAATAAAACAAATAACGACAAATTTTAATTATTTTAGAAAATTCTTTTTTAATTTTTTTAAAGCTA
>NC_136523.1:35883936-35913936 GCF_053919585.1 Euprymna scolopes
ACCCAAGTGTTATCATAAAGTATAGACAAACAAAATTACATAGAATTCAGTTACAATTTTTCAGAAAGTTTTATAAAAATCCAATGCATCAATCTTTTTTAATGCGCACAAAAGTGTTAATTTTAGCCATTTTAACCCAAAAGGCGCACCTGGTGGGGGGCAACCAGAGTTTTTCCAGAAAATCCGTTCTGTTACTTTTTTACTCATATAATGTTTAATGTTTGTGCAAAATTTCAAAAAATTCCAAGGCGATTTATTGAGGAAAGTGCAGACAGACGAACAGACAAGGGTGAATTTACAGGTCCAACCTCCTTTTGTCAGTGGACCAATAATAATAATAATAATAATAATAATAATAATAATAATAGTAATAATAGTAGTAGTAGTAGTAGTAATAATAATAATAATAATAATAATAATAATAATAGTAATAATAGTAGTAGTAGTAGTAGTAATAATAATAATAATAATAATAATAATAATAATAATAATAGTAATAATAGTAGTAGTAGTAGTAGTAATAATAATAATAATAATAATAATAATAATAGTAATAATAGTAGTAGTAGTAGTAGTAGTAGTAATAATAATAATAATAATAATAATAAAAACAAAAAAAAAACAAACAAAGACAACGATAAGTAATAAAAATATATGAAACAATTGAGATTAGGTGATCAGATAATAATTATAAAAATGTTGGAGGGCCAAAGTGTCAGCCTCCATAGCTCAGTCGGTAGAGCAACAGACTTTTAAAAATAATAGAATAATAGAAATCTTGGGGTCTGGAGTTCGAGTCCCCATGTGGGCTGCTGATATTTTTTTCTTTGGAGAATGATTTTTTTTTTATTCATTTTATTTCATTTGAATATTTTGGTCTGTGTTATCAGCTTTACTCGCTTTTTTTGCGGATAACTTCAACTCATCCACCATATACATTATTATCATTATTATTATTATTATTATTATTATTATTATTACTATTATTAGTAGTAGTAGTAGTAGTGATTTCAGTGATTGCAAGAGAAGAGGTTGAATGGATGGTTAGGAATGAAATGAATAACGAAATTAAAATTGATGAAACTAACTCTGATGAAAGAACTGAGAAAGTAGAAGTGCAGAAGGGAAATGTAAGCGATGATGGGAGGCGAACAACTAAGGACGTATGGAATCCTATGGTTAGGGGAAGTAATGAGAAAGAGTTTGAAGGATCCAAGGCAGATGAGATCATTGACTCTGAGACAATGGAGTCAGTGAAAGGAGCAGATATATGGAGAAGTGGTGATGAAGTTCGAACTTATACTTCTGTAGAAAAAGAAGTACTTCAGAAGTTAAGAGAGGTTCTTCTTAGAAACAATGTCAGAGAGATTCCAAGTATGAAGAGTAGTGATAGGCGGAAGGTGAAAAACGAGGTAAAAATAATTCAAGGAGTAATTCACAACATCATAAGAAAGGACATATCGATTACAGAACTTAACAGGCTTCTATATGCAGCGTCATACGTTATTGCGAATTGTCTTGGCTTATTACAGAAGAAAAAGGAAAAAATGAAGGATAGAAGGCCACACTGGCAGAGGCGGCTTGAAAAAAAGTATTAAACGGTGGTGGAAAGACATTGGTAGAATTGAAGAAATAAGAAAAGGGGTTAAACTAGGACAGAAAGCCAAGGACGAACTTGAAAGGAGGTATAGATTGCTGGAAAAAGGAACAATGAACGTTCTAACAATGTTGAAAGAGAAGTTCCACACTGGTGGTATGAAAATTAGGAACTTTGTTGGAAAAAGTGTTGCGTTTCGGCAGAACAACCTTTTCCGGAACAATCAGTTTCAGCTGTATAAAGAATTAAATGGTAGAAAACAGGCGGGAAATAACAACACTCCAAATGCAAAAGATACAAGGAAGTTCTGGAGTGGAATTCGGTCTGCCGAAGGGCGATATAATGAGAAGGCTAGCTGGTTGGGAGAGGTCAGAGAAAGGCTATCAGAAATGCAGCAGATGAAGAACGTTGAGATAACCATCGATGACGTTAAGGCTGGCATACAGAGGATGACAAACTGGAAGGCACCTGGTCCAGATGGAGTGATGGGCTTCTGGTTTAAACAGTTCCCATGCCTTTATCCACCTATAGCTGCTGCTCTGCAAAGGGTTATAGAGTCGGGAGATGTCCCTGATTGGCTTGTGAAGGGAAGACAACACTGATTAGGAAAGATCCTGCAAAAAGAGCAAATGCCAATAATTATAGACCAATTACATGTCTGCCATTGATGTGGAAACTGTTGACTGGAATATTTGCAGAGAAAATTTATGAACATCTAGAGAGTAATGGTGTTTTTCCTGACGAACAAAAGGGGTGCCGGAAAGGCTCGAGAGGTACTAAAGAGCAACTACTAATTGATAAAGCAATAATGCAGGATGCGAAGAAGAAGAAGAAGAAGAAGAAGGAGAAGAAGAAGAATCTGAGCATAGCATGGATCGATTACAGAAAGGTTCCTCATTCATGGATACGTGAAATACTATTGATGATGAAGGTTGCTGAGAATGTGGTAGGGCTTTTGGAGACAAGTATGGCTCAATGGAAAACGGTGCTGACAGCAAGCAGAGAGGAGATGGGGCAGGTTGGCATTAAACGTGGAATATTTCAAGGAGATTCGTTATCGCCACTTCTTTTTGTAATGATGATGCCAATGAGCATCCTCTTGAAGAGAGAAAAACTGGGGTATAACTTTGGATCTGGTGACAGACGCCTCAACCATCTACTGTTTATGGATGATCTGAAAATATTCGGTAGAAATGAAAAGGAAATGGAGAGACTGGTAGAACTTCTGGGGACATACTCAGAAGACATTGGGATGGAGTTTGGGATTAGTAAATGTGCAGTGCTGGTGATGACAAGAGGAGTAAAGGTTCATTCGAATGAATAGTGCTGCCAAATGGAGAAATCATGAAAGAAATAGAAGATACAGGATATAAGTATTTGGGAGTGCTGGAGGGTGTAGGCATCATGAACACAGAAATGAAGGAAAAAGTTAGGAAGGAGTATCTTAGAAGAGTGAAACTAATTGCAAAGTCGAAACTGTATGGAGGAAATCTAATGAAAGCAGTAAATGCATGGGCAGTCAGTGTTTTGAGATACAGTGCGGGGATTTTAGAATGGTCTGACAAGGATTTGCATGCCATGGATATGAAAACAAGAAAAGTTTTAGCAATGTTTGGTATATTTCGCATTCGAAGTAGTGTAGCGAGGCTGTATCAAAAGAGGAAAGACGATGGGAGATGATTGAAAAGTGTAAAAGATTGTGTTAGAACCGAGGAGATGTCATTGAAGGAGCATATGGTTAGAAGTGAGGAGTGGATGCTTAAGGTTGTGGCCAATGAAGTGGAGGTATGTGAGACCAAGGCTGATTATGTGAAACGTATGGATAGAGAAAGGGCAGAGGAACTGGCTAGGAAGAAAATGCATGGAAGGTTCTTCCAGGATATAGCAGAAGTGGCTGATGAAAGATCATGGCAATGGCTTAGAGCTGGGTATCTGGCTAAGAGTACTGAAGCTTTTGTTTGTGCAGTACAAGAGCAGGCATTAGGAACATGATTGTTCAAAAAAGTGGTTCTAGGAGAGGAAATTGCTGCAGAATGCCGGATTTGTGGTAAAACCTCAGAGTCAATTGTGCATCTTGCAGCAGGGTGTAGTGAACTGACCCAGAGAGAGTACCGCAAAAGACACGATCGCATGGGCGGATATATTGGAAGGTGTGTAAGAGGGTTGGGGTGAAGTGTGCTGGAAAATGGTTTGAGGAGGTGCCTGATGAAGTGAGAACAAGTGAGGATGGCAAGGTAGAGGTATGGTGGGACAAAAGTGTCATAACGACCAAGCAATTGGAACATAATCGTCCGGATTTGGTCGACATTCACAAGGTCTCAAAAAACTGGCAGATTGTAGACTTCTCAGTACCCTGGGACAGGAATGTGAGAAAGAAGGAGAATGAGAAGTGGAGCAATTATGCTCCATTGGCTTTGGAGATAAGGCGTATACATGGGGTTAAAATACAAATAATCCCGGTCGTAGTTGGTACACTAGGAGTAGTATCAAGTCGTCTGGAAGGACAATTGAAAAAACTACGAATCCCCGATGTTTTAAGGCGGCCTTCAAACCTCTGCAATTATAGGTACCACCAACATCCTTAGGAAAACCCTTGATCTTTCAAGCTCCTGGTTTGAAGTCGGGATTAAGGGAAATCCTCTGGAAATGAATCCCATCCCTTTCCAGAGAGACGTTCATAAACGAAATCAGAATAATTATTATTATTATTATTATTATTATTATTATTATTATTATTATTATTACTATTATTATTATTATTACCATTATTATTATTATTATTACTATTTTTATTATTATTACAATTATTATTATTATTATTATTATTATTATTATTACTATTATTACAATTATTACTATTATTATTAATTATTATTATTATTATTATTATTATTATTATTATTATTATTGGATCACATGGAGCTTTCACACAAGTCAACAAACGATCTGATTGGTAACCTGTGGTGTTCTCTGGAAGCTGAGTGACAACAAGTCTCCCCAGAGGTTCAGCTCTCTCCACCTCCTTTGCGCTTGTCCAGCCAAGGTCTGGCTAGCGCTCTCTCCTCGGTCTTTCAGTCCTTCTTGGCCCTTCTCGGCTCTTTGGTATCACTTTTTATTGGGGGGAACGGCGATGAAACAATGGGGATGGATGCATGATGGGGTGTATAACTTGATATGCAGCTTCGGTGTTCTTCATTCCCTGTAAAGCTTATTCGTTATATTGTCTTCTTGTATTATTCTCCGCATTCAAGGGTTTTCCTTAATATTTCAGTCGTTTTCATTATCGTTAGTCGTTGTACTTTTGCAGTTATTCCTCTGATTCCAATTTCTGACATTCTTTTTTCAAAGTTTTTCGGAATTGTTCTTAGTGCTCCTACTATTATCGGTACTATTTTGATTTTCTTCATCATCCAAATCTCTTTTAACTCTCTGGCTAGCTCTGTGTAGTTGCTTCGTTTCTCCTTTTCTGTGGTCAGATGGGACAGCAAAGTCTACGATTTGACAGGATTTTTCTTTCTTGATTATTACGACATCTGGTCTTCTTGCTTGGATGGGTTTGTCCGTCTGTATGTCCACGTCCCATAGGATTTTGTGGTTGTCGTTTTCGAGTGCTGTTGTGGGTTTATGCTTGTACCATTTGTCTGTACGCTCAAAATGCAGTCATTTGCACAATTCCCAGTGCACCGCCCTCCCCACTTGGTCATGCCTGTTTCTGTATTCCTTTTGGGCCAGTTTGATGCATTCATTACTATATGGTTTATCATTTCGTCTCTCTGTCTACATAGTCTGCATTTGCTGTTTTCTTGTGTTTTATCGATCCTTGCTTTGATATGGTTGATTGTTATCGAGTTATCTTGTGCTGCAGATATTAGAGATTCAGTTTCTCAGTTTAAATGTCCTTTTCTCTTCCATGTCCAGGTGTTTTCGTTATTCTCATCTTTTGTCATTCTTATGAATCTTCCGTGGAGTTGTTTCTCTTCCCATTTCTCTTTTCTCGTTTTGTCGTTTTTTTTTCAGTGTCTCTCGCTGCCATAATTATCCTTTGTCTGGCTAGCGCTTTAGTGTTTTGCATTATGTATTTTTCTAGTTTTTTTTTCGTGTCCTTTGCACAGTCTTCTATTCAGATCAGTCCTCTCCCACCGTCTTTTCTTTTCACGTAGAGTCTGTCAATATCGTCCTTTGGGTGTAGTGCATTATTCATGGTCATGAGTTTCTTGGTTTTCTGGTCGAGTTGTCTCAGTTTTTCTTTTGTCCACCCTATAAACGGTCCAGAGTATCTTACTAGTGATACTGCCCATGTATTAATACATTTTATTAGGTTTCTGCTATATAATTTCGTTTCCAGGAGTTTTCTTGCTCTCCTGAGTTATTCCTCTCCAATTTTCTCTTTCATTTCTGTTGTTTTGATGGTGTCCACTTCCAGAATTCCCAAGTATTTATAGTCGTCTTGTTCCCCTAGTCCCTCATTTCTGTTTGGTTGGGTAGTTCCATGCCTTCTGTCGTTTCCAGTTTTCCCTTTTTTATAACTAGTTGTGCGCACTTTTCCATTCCAAATTCCATTTGGATATCTTGGTTGAAGATCCTGGTAGTGTTAATTAGTGTTAATTAGCTCCTTTTCAGCCCTTGCAAAAAGTTTCAAATCGTCCATGTACATTAGGTGGTTCATTTTTTCCTCTGTATTGGGAAACTTGTATCCGGCTTGGCACTTTCTCAGAATACTATTCAAGGGCATCATGGCTATGATGAACAGTAATGGTGATAGTGAGTCTCCTTGGAAGATGCCTCTTTGTATGTTAATTTCTGTTATGTGTTGTCCATCAGCTGTCAATTCCAGTCTCCATGTTTTCATTGCATTTTCTATTACATTGGTGAGACCCGCTTGGTGTTTTATACATTTTTAGGCATTCTATTATCCATGCTTGGGGGATCCAGTCATACACTTTTTTGTAGTCGATCCATGGCATGGCTAAATTTTTTGTCTTCCTTTTTACCTCCTTTAGGATCTTTTGATCAACATATAACAGATCATGTGTTCCTCTTTTTCATTTTTGGCATCGTTTCTGTTCCTCGAGGATGAGTCCACGGTTATTCAGTGAGTGGTAGATGTGTTCCCTCAGTTGTGCTGTCAGTATCTTCCACATGGTGGGTAGGGACGTGATTGGCCTATAGTTGCTGGGGACGGTTCCTTTCTCCGAGTCCTTCTGTAGCAGTGTGGTTCTACCTTTTGTCATCCAGTCTGGCACGTTTGCTTCCTGTATACATCTTCTCAGGTTTTGGGCTAGTCTTTCATGTAAGGTTGTGAATTTTTTGAACCCGTATGCATGTATCCCGTCGTGCCCTGGTGCTCTCCAGTTTGCCATTTTTCCTATGGTTTTCTTTAGGGTTTCCTTGCTGATTTCATTCACTCTTCCTTCTTTGATTTGTTGTAACTCTTCTTTCATGTCTTTCAGCCATTCGGCATTTCTATTGTGATCTCGTTGCTCTTCCCATATGTTACTCCAGTAGAGTTTTGTTTCTGTCGGATTTGGTTGTTCTGTTTTTATTTTTCCTCCGTTCACATTTTGGTAGAGTTGGCTTTCATTAGTTTCAAATGTTCTGTTTTGTTTGCATTGTTCAGCTTTATATCTATATCGTTTCAATCTCGCTTCTTTTGCTTTTATTTTTTGTCCAGTTCTTCATGTTTCTTGTTTAGCCTCTCCCTGCCGGTTACATTTCCAATATTCCTTTTTTCCACATTGCTTTCTTCCTGTTGATCATTTTGGTTTCTTTTTTATGCTTCTGTATTTGGGTTTCTAGTCTTATTTCCCATCCAGGTTTTGTCGGTCCGCTTTTTCCCGGTTGTTTTTCTGATTTGAGATTCATACTTACCATTTTGGCGCCTGCGTAAATGAGGTTGTTTAAGTCTATGATTGTATTTGTTGGGATGTGTGGCAGAAGCTTGTTAACCTTCTCTGTTTCTGTTTTTAATTTCTTCTGCTCTTGGTTCCTTAACGATGGGAGTTTTGTTTTTTCCTCGTTCATAAACTGTGTTATTTTATTAATTTCATTTGCTTCATTCTCTGTTAGTGCTGTTTCATTGTTCTTGGTTTCAACATTTTTAGTCTTTGGTCTTCGTACGTCCTGGGCCTTTGGTGTTTTTACTTGTGAGGCTTCAACTTGTGTTTTTTTTTTTTCTACGAGCAGTTTCATTGGGGGATGTTTCTTGTTCAGTTTCTTCATTTATTTTTCGCTGTATTTCTGCTGCTATTATCATCATTATTATTATTATTATTATTATTATTATTATTATTATTATTATTGGCTCACAAGGAGCTTTCACACAGGTCATCAAAGATCTCATTTAATACAGCCTATGGTATTCCCTGGAAGCTGAGTGACAACAAGTCTTCCCAAATTTTTTCCAGTACTCTCCACCTCTTTCGGTAACATCTGCAAATAACTGTGGCAGTTTGCACACGACCTGCTTCGTCGCGTACCAATCTCAGACTGCCGGGCACCGGTACTCGATACCGGAAGTGGCATCACCAGCGAAGGTGACGTCATGAGAGAGTCCATTAATCCCATGAAGGGTCGTCTCCAACAATTTTTAAAATCAATTCCTTTCAGCTTGAAAAGGTTAAAAAAAAAGAATTTGCTAAAAAAACTTGTATTAAATTCGTCGTTATTTTATTTTATTTTTTTAGAATGGGTTTAAAATATTTTCAACTACCGTGGAATTCCCGTTGATTCTGCTAGTTTGTATTAAAAGCCTACTCTTTTTTCTATTTAAAGACTATTAAAACAAGCTTTTTAATATACTCATTCATTGGTATGCGAGCGACTACATAGAGATAAACTAATTTACATATTTTTTTTGCTAGAAAGAACTTGTCCTGCTTTGATAGAGTTCAAAATAGACTTCCTAGCCTCGTAGGAGATGCCGTTTTCTTTTCCCTGCAATCTCTATCTCACAGAAGAGATGTTGCGAGTTTGTCTCTGCTTTATCGTTATTGTCATGGCAAGTGCCCGACTGAGCTTCAATCTATAGTCCCCCCCCTCGCTAAACTTTCACAAGAAACACTCATCTAGCTGAAAACACTATCAATAATCCCCCCCCAATCTTTATCTGTACCTAAACCTAAACAAATTCCATGAACAAAGCTTCTTTCTTAGAACTGCACGCCTATGGAATTGTCTTCCGTTTTCCTGCTTTCCAGCTGACTACAATATGGTTGTCTTCAAGTCCAACGTAAGCAAGTTCTTGATGAGCCGTTCCACTTAAGTTAACAAATTTACCGAATTTCCATTACTAATGATTACTATATTGTCCAATTGACTACTGTACACGCTTAACCCTTATCCTCGAGTGGTCTCTGGCCTTGATAAGTTGTTACGTCTATGTAAAAAAAAAGTTGATATTTTCCCACGTGCTCATCTGCACTATATCACATTGTCGCGTAACGTTCAAAACTACTTGTTTTCCGAAGTGAATGAACGCTTTAAAATAAGCTAAAACACTAAACTGTTATCCAGCTAGATAGATGAGTAACTTATCTTGCCTTTGGTAACTTTTATTTGTTATATATATATTTTTTTTATTTTTTACCAGTTTTTTGTTTTGTTGGCTATAATAAAAAAAAATGCCCGAAGATTCGTTGAACATGAAATAATACATTATAAGATTGAAGCGATAATCAAAAGCTATAAAAAGAAGATGACGTCATCTTTCGATGGCACTGATACACCTGAAATTATAAAAATTCAATAATTTAATAATAAAAGAAAACGTTATAAACAGCAAGAATGGTATTTGGTTTTGAAAGAGAAACGGAAAGACGGTGTTGAGAATGCACCAAGATGGCGTCGTGGTGTAAAGATGTACTCGGCGCCATTTTGTTTTAGCTTCTACCAAAATATTGGAAGGAATGAAAAAAAAAAAAAAAAAAAAAAAAATGCGAGTTAAAAAATAGATAACTTTTTAGTAATTTGTTTATTTAAAACCAGAGTGCAAAGAATAGCCGACTTAAAACCAAATAATACCCCCCCTCCTCACAAAAAATAAAATGAATAAATAAATAATAAATAAAAATTAAAAAAATTAAAATGATAAATTTAAAATAAAAAGACATGCTGAGAGCCCCAAATGATAACCCTTTCTCTCCGTCAATCCTTACAAACAAATGAAGGGCTTCTTCTTGTTCTCGTTCATCATCATCATCATCATCATCATCATCATCATCATCATCATCATCATCATCATCACCATCATCATCATCATCATCTTCTTCTTCTTCTTCTTCTATATTCAGCAGCGTTACAGATGCACCTCACTTCTACGGCTTGTAGGACGAGAAATGAGGATTTCCTTTTGTTGTTGTTGTTGTTATTATTGTTGTTATTATTGTTGTTGTTGTCATTATTGTTGTTCCCGAACCGTTGTCGCTTCTTGAAAGCGCCTCTTCCTTCACTCCAGCGTTTTCACCGCGATCCTCCGCCTCCTCTTCCTCGTCTTCTTCTTCCTCCTCCTCTTCCTCCTCCTCTCACAGCGCCCTCCACACCCAGAGCCCTTTTTCACGGACCGCCATCCCCCGACCGCCATCCTCGACTATTAAACCTGCATAAAAAAAACAGCTTTCTCTTCAACTCACGAATAACCCCGCAAACCGTATCGTATGTGACGATACGTATGCACCGGATGGTTAACAGACCAACACAGAAATGGACGATTACACACACACACACACACACACACACACACACACACACACACACACACACACACACACACACACACATACTTGAGAGAACTTGAATGCCTACTAGACATTATCCTCGAGCATCTTAAGGCCTTTATGTACGGCATGAGGATATTTTTCCCTATAAGTAAACCTTGACCAAATGCTCAAAATCACATTTTGTATTCGCGGCCCAAATAAGATCTTTTCGCTATGGCTAACTCAAACTAGGGTTGTTACATATAGGGGTTTCATTGAGAGAGTCTTATTATACGCGCAGTCTTAGAAGAGTCTTATTAGAAGTGAAGCTGTATCTTAGCGAGAGTCTTATTACAGAGAGAGGAATGTTGTAGGAGACTAGATAGATATTGTTCATGTTAGGAGAGATTCTTATATATTGAATGTTCATTCCTTAATTGTGTTGAAGAAGAAAGAGAAGAAGCTCTTGGAGTGATGGGACAGTGTTCACTGTTCAGACATTGTGTAGACATGATGATGTTGAGACGTGTATGTAAAGACATTTTATAACACAAATATATAATACAATTTCACTTTACCTTTTCGTAAGAATCATAAGACAAGACGAGCTTTACAAAACACATGATGGTTTATTTCGTCACACGGCCGTGTTTCCATCACCAAGAATTCAAAGTCTCACATTTTTTTCTTGAAGTGAGTCTCGCTTCCTAGACGCCTGACTGTCTCCCTCCGAGTTTTCTCACTGACTGACTACTCTCAAGTTTTTTCTCTATTCCGAGAACTTTCTGTTTTCCGTGACGTCATACACATGTTAAAACATGTGCCTTCTTTCACGTGCTCTGGACATACGTGTCCAAAACTTTTCCTATTTCTACAAAAGGAATTTTAACCTATTTTCAATATGTTCAAAACATTATCTTTTAAGCTGCATTCTTTTAATTTAAAATTTCATAACAAACTTGAGAGTTCACATTCTTTCCTTGAAATATTTATCTATATTCTAAACAAATGATTGTTTTACATTTTTAAATTCTCACACGTAATCTATTTCTAAACTAAGTTACGAGGTTCGAATTTCGCCTATGCTATTTCATTTTCATTTTAAACTAAATTCTCCATTTTTATACCTTATGAAAAGGGGACAGCCCTTATCATATAACTGGGTTAAGATCAAAGTGTAGTATTTGTTCTTCAGATGCTACACTTCAATTTCTTGTTCTCTGTTAGTGGAGGAGAAATCCTTCACGACTGAGACAGTTTTTATTTTTTGTTCCTTTTCTCCACATTAAAAAACGACCCTGGTGTCTAACTCTGTCCCGTGGGGAGGCAGTGTAAATAGGAACTTACACTGGCTTATACTAGCAATCGTGCACCTTCTGCAAGTGATGTTAGCTCAAGTAACAACACGAAATTGAATATTCCACCAGACTAGATGAATTCTTATCCTGGAATCCAGTAAGGCCAAGAGACCACAAGAAATACGAGGTGCTTTAAGTAAGTTTCCAAAATGTTTTCGTATGGGCACTTTTATTGATAGTACACACACGAAACTCTAGTCCCCTTCAAAGTAATCTTCTCCGACTGCTATGCACTTGTTGCACCGTTCAAACAACTTCTGGAATGCCCCATGGAAGTCCTCTTGTGTGAGCGTGTCAGTGGCCCTCGTCACAGCCTCTTTCATCTCATAATGACAGTCTCTATGGTTTTCCTTGAGCTTATGGAATAACAAAAAGTCACAGGGAGCAAGGTCTGGACTATAGGGAGGGTGAGGAACTGTCTTGATTCCCATCTTGGTTAAATAGTCTGTGACAAGGATGGAGCATCCTTAGGACAAACTTTGCACAAATCTTCCGCATCTTTATTTCTTTGCAAATAAGTGTGAGTACAGTTCCCACACTGACGTCAAACTGTGCACTTATTGTCTCTATAGACACACGATGGTCTTTATCCATGAAATTCTTTATTTGGCCAATCAACTCTGAAGTTCTAACTTCCTTACTCTTTCCACGCCTCTCATCATCCCTCACAGACACCCTACCTTCCTCGAATCTCTTATGCTACTCAAAAACTGATGCTTGATTCATGCAAGATGGCCCAAGAGCAGTCTGAAGCATTCCATACGTTTCTGTGGTATTTTCCCAAGTTGAAAACAGATTTTTTATTGAATATCGTTCTTTTAAAGTCCCATCATGTCCAGATTGCATTTTCGAAATTCACCGATAATGACAATCAAGTTTTAGTAGAGTGTATTCCAATTCCTGCTGTAGCTGATCATTTGAACCTGAAATCATAAAAATTAGTCTGTCATCTCATGCACACACATACACACATATATACACATACCCCTATACACACATACGCACATATATACACATACACATATAAAAAAACACAACAGGCTTCTTCAGTCTTTGACAGACTATGGATACCCACGAAGGGGTGCCTGCGCGTAAAATTTTGGGGGCAAGAGTTGCACAATCTGCAACCACACCTCTCCTGAGTCAACATTGTTAAATATCAGTGGTAAGTGAATTGTATGTACAGGACGACTGGAAACAAATGCCGAGATAAGCGGAGAGCACATACAGTGCAGAGAATTCCCAAATGGTCACCCATATCGTACTAGCCAGGCTCAATGTTGCTTAACTTCGGTGATCTGGCGAGAACAGATGTGTCAACGCGATTATGCCGACAAAATACACATATACACATATACACATGTACACATATACATGGTAACTTTACTTAGTCTTGACAGACTGTGTCTACCCACTTTAAGGGTGCTTGTGCGTGGAACTTTTGTGGAAAGAATTGCACAATCTCCAACCACATCTCTTCTGAGCTGACATTGTTAAATACCAGTGGCAAGTGGAGGTTCAGGACTACTGGAAACAAATGCCGAGATAAGCAGAGAGCACATACAGCACCTAGAATTCTCAAATGGTCACCCATCTGGTACTAACCAGGCTCAACGTTGCTTAACTTTGGCACACACACACACACACACACACACACACACACACACACACACACACACACACACACACATATATATATATTAGCTGTACCCGGCCACGCGTTGCTGTGGCTCAGTTTGTTAAAATGGAACACATTCCTCAAGAAAAATTGCATTTTGTTCGTTTATTTACTTTTATTATTTTTTGCAATTTTTTTTTATCAATAAAAGTTGTTGTACCCCCCCCCCCAAAAAAAAAAAAATTAATTTTTTACCATAAAATGTTAGGTGAAAGTTTTTTTTGTTTTTTTTTTCAGGAAAACTTGCACTTTTTTAAAAAGAAATTTGGCACTAAACGTTTCTTTTTCAAAACGAAATTTTTATTATAAAAAGAACAGATGAATGCTTTATATGAACATTGTAAATAGTTAGGTGAAAGTAGAGAAAAGTTTGTTTTTTTCAAGAGACTGTACAGATTTTTTTTTCAACAGATGTTAAGAAAAACAGAAAACATACTTCCATCATTAATTATGCAAAAAATAAATAAAGTGGAAAACTTTCTGTTTTTAATATTTACTAAAAAAATAAATACAGTAAACTTCGTTGAAGTCTTAGCAGATGTTGCATCTTAAAAAGTTGGTTCATGCTGACAATTAAATAAAACAAACGTCTAAAAATTAGTAAAAATAAGTAAAATCATAAATGACGGCTCTTGGGGGGGGGAAAAAAAGGAATAACACAATCGTTTGTGTAAAATAATTAATATTCGAGAAATTGTAAACAATAAAAAAAATACCTGATACCAAATGCAGTAAAATTCAAGTATCTTTTATACGTGCTGAAACTGTTTTAAAGTTATTTTTATTTCATTTCTTTTATTAAAAGTTGTCTTTCCAACAATTAACTGGTTGCATATCGTTTAACCATTGAGGAATTCACTCTTGGAAAATTGTATAAAAAATCTATGACTATCACTAACTCTAAATTTGGGAGTGCAACTCGAACTTAGGGTTAGTGGTAGATAAGTCATTTGTTAGGTGTGTCAGAAATTTCGTGAAAAATATTGAATAATTCCACCTCGTTTTCCAAGCTTATAACTCCTCGAAAAATGTAATTCAAGCCCTAATTTTTTTTCAATTAAAGGAGCAAGGACCAAGGTTTCATTAAAAAAAACAAAAAAAACAAAAAAAAAAAAAGGTTTTAAACTTCGGACTTTGCAGGTAAATTTCTAAAAAACACTACTCTTTTTTTGTTTTAAATTTGAATATATTATTTATTGATCTTTTATCTTCACTTTGTGATATATAACACTTTGATGAGTAAATTAATTATTTACTTTTTAATAGACATTTCAAAATGGGAGGCGTGAATTAATTCGACCCCCTGCCTTTCCAAGCTTATAACTACTCGAAAAATATAATTCAAACCCTAATTTTTTGTTCAATTAAAGGAGCAAGGGCCAAGGTTTCATTTAAAAAAAAAAACCCAAAAAACAAACAACGTGTTAAAAAGAAAAAGGTTTTAAACTTCGGACTTTACAGGTAAATTTCTAAAGAACACTACTTTTTTTGTTTTAAATTTGAATATATTATTTATTGATCTTTTATCTTCAATTTGTGATATATAAAATTTTGGTGAATAAATTAATTATTTACTTTTATAGACATTTGAAAATGGGGGTGGCTTGAATTAAAAAAAAAGTTTGTCTAAAATATTATATTCGGTTTATTAGAAAGAGCATAAAATTTCACATTGACCCTGAAAATATCGTAAAAATTGAATGAATAGAAAAATTTTGATAGATTTTTAAAGCTTAAAAATTGAAAATACTGAGCTCGTAAAATTCAATTAATTTCATTACTGTTTTTTAAAAAATAAAAAAATAATATTTCTATTACTTTTTATACAACTTTAATAGTTTATTTTGGAATCCATAAAGAAAATAAACAATCCACTTTAAAAAGAGAAATTACGAGTTTTTTATATTTTATTCGCAGTTTCGTGTTAGGGGTATCAAAAATTCATACAAAAATTCTGATACATCTAGTCATTTAAGCCTCCTTACTCCTTAAGCGATAAGCGGACCTTTGTTTATTTTTTTTTTTTATTCGGTGTGTAAAATCCACTTTGAACAACATATTTGGAAATTAGAAAAATAAAAGAAACAAAAAAACTTTGTTTTAGCATGTTAAAAGTATTTAGGTTGGTAGATAATTAAATTCTACTGTGTTTGGTATAAGTTTTTTTTTGCTATTGTTTCTTGCTTTTTAGAATTTTTGACTAAGAGGGGTTGCTTAGATCGTATTTTAAACAAAACTACGGAGGTTGGAATGCCCCCCCCCGCCAAATGAACTTGGAAAAATCGATTTTATAGCGAGATTTAAAAAACAAAACAAATAATCAATAAATAATTGTTACCAAAGGCAATAAATGCTACTTTTTTTTACTTACATGAATGGGTTTATTTTATGTTTTAAAGTATTTTCAAGCACTTTTCTTTATTTTTTAATCTAAAATTGCGGGTGTGTGGGTGCAAAATATCTCCAGATTTTCTATAATTCCCCGCTAGGTTGAAAACGAAATCTCCAGATCTAGCGGGAAAACCGCTAAATTGGAAACACTGGACACGTGACGCAAGCGGTGATAAATAATTGTCCATAAAAAAAAATGGCCTATCGGTACAAAGAAAACCACCTATTTATTATAGAAAAATTAAGTATAATGCTATAATTACAAAGAGATATATAGAAACACGCATGGGTACAGTAAACATATTATACCAAAATGTCGAAGCAATCATTTATTTAGTTATTTAGACTATTAATTACGAACGAACCAAGAGTTACATATATATATATATATATATATATATATATATATATATATATATATATATATATATATAAAACATTTCCAAAACAAACCAGTTTCCAATGCAGGCATATACACTATTCCTTGCCAAAATTGCCATCATAAATACGTTGGTGAAACCCAGCATAAATTAGAAAAAAGGCCCAATAAACATAAAAGAGTTATAAGAAATAGCAATTCTCTAAGTGCATTATCCTCTTATTTATTGCAGCATAACTTGGCTTCAAACAAGCAAAAATAGTTAAATTTATTTCAAATAAACCGCGACGGAGACTTCTTGAATCAGCGCTTATCACAAACTCAAGCATAATTAAACAACGTGGCGGTTTCGATAATGTAGCTTCCATTAATAAGTAAACTTTTATTAAAAGAACATAATTTAATTGTAGACACAGGTTAACCCTCTCACACCAAACAAACACCCCTCTAATAATTAATACATATAATAATTAATACATATAATAATTAATACATATAATAATTAATACATATAATAATTGATACATATAATAATTAATACATATAATCTCAATCAATAAATTACGTAACAAAAACGCACTCATTTCATTTCTGTTACACATCTATATGTGAATTTTAACAGACATATTCTTTTCAGAAATAATATTAACTCCGTTCATATGTTTTAAAAATATATTAACGACTTTATGACAGTATTAAAAATATCCCTCTCTTTAACAACGCAAGCTCCCCGTCCTTTTTTGAATTTCCAACGTCTTTTTTCCGTTTCTGAAATAGAACAGTGGCACACTTTGCTCATCTTGTATTATATATATATATATATATATATATATATATATATATATATGATTTAAAAAAGCGAAAAATTAAAAGGTAAATATTTCTATATATTTTTAAAGCAAACTTATAATGTAAATTCAAATCTATATTTTTCTCTATTTATTTCTATCTCTAACGCATATTAATTTTCTTATAAATTCTAAATCCAGACCTTTTATTTCAATTTTTTCAGATTCATCTGCCTCACTTTTAATGCTAGGTTTATTTATAGTGCCTTTTAAATTCAATAAAAACCCTTCAAAATTTGCTGACGACGAGACCTTGCTTATTAAAAAACTATATGTAATTATTTTACGTAACTTGATGTATACCACAATAAAAAGCATTGTTTTCCGAAACGATCGTACAGATAATTGATTTTGTTGTTGTTCCTTCTTATGAAACGGATTTTTAATTTAATTATAATTTGATTTTTAAATTTTAAATTATCAATCACATTACTTAATATTGAATTAGCTCTAGGACATTTAACTATCGAGCTTATTATATATCTAAATTACAACGAGCACTTTCTCTTTCCTGTATTTTAATTAAACTTGTAATTTCACTGTTACATTAAAATACACTCAGCTCTTTAGACTATTGTTCTAATCTCCTTTAAATATATATATATATATATATATATATATATATATATATATATATATATAATTTGAGGTTGCTATTTTCCAAAGGTAGGTTAACCAGTGAAATATAACGAGGTTCATACGAGAGTGCTCAATACAGAAGTAGAGCAAGTTACATTTGTCTTTACATAAGCAGTAGTTTGTTGCTACACAGTCATGAGCATGTTTTGGTCTACCGAACCTTTTTGAATTCCGTTTTCGGAAATAAGGGTTGTTGCCTGATGAGGTCTCTAGCTGGTAAATACTGGTAGACCGAAACATGCTCATGACTGTGTAGCAACAAACGACTGCTTATGTAAAGACAAATGTATATATATATATATATATATATATATATATATATATATATATATATATATATATATAAGTGATGGGACGATTCCAATATTTTTTCCGATTCCGATACAATTACCGATTCCGTTCTAAATTCCCGATTCCGATACAACTACCGATTATAAATCTCTAATTATTTAACTATAAGTTTATTATTTTTCCCGATTTTCGTAAAAGAAATACTTGTTAAATATGCAGATATTTTCCTAAATGCCAAAATACACTTGTGAAGGATGATCTATCGATTTTAGCTTTACTGGTATTTTAAAATCAATAAATATTTATTATTTTATCATTATTACCAGCAATGGAAGATTTTGCTTTAAACAAAATCAAATAAAAAAAGACAATTAAAAGAATCGTTTTGGCATCGAAAAATAAGCATCAATTTTTCCGATTCCGATACCGATTCCGATACCTCAAAATTTTTTGATTTTTCCGATTCCGATACCGATTCCGATACCGATTCCGATACCTCAAAATTTTTTGATTTTTCCGATTCCGATACCGATTCTGATACCTCAAAATTTTTTGATTTTTCCGATTCCCGATTCTGAATCCGATTAATCGTCACAACGCTAATATATATATATATATATATATATATATATATATATATATATATATATATATATATATATATATATATAGGGTGTTCCATAAGTCTTGGGTACATTTCGACGTTGAATATCTCAAAAACTATTAAGTATAAAGATCTTACAATGAATTTAAAAATAATCAATAATTTTACAAAAACTTTAAAATGACACCAATTCCATTCATAGTTAAGCAGATATGAGGACTTGAAATGCGACCAAGACTTTTGGAATATGCTGGATATTGAAAAGAAAAACAAATATAACAAAATAAATGGTGCAGATATACGTCAGTCCGACTGCCAAGTGTGTACAACTTGTACATAACCCCCCTGAGAGACATACTCTACTGGTCTTTATAGTAAGTAGAAGAGTTCCTTGTTATCCGTACGGTGGAAAAACAAAGAGGAAAAAATAAAGGCTTTGGATATACGTCAGTCCTACTGCCAAGCATGTACAATTTGTGCATAAATAATCGAAAAATTTATAATTTGAGTCTTTATAACTTATAATCTGAATATTGTTTTGTATTTCAGCAAAAGTATAAAAGAAAGACACAACTTGGTATTTAATAAAAACGAGATATACTGAACAGAAAAAAAAACGATTACAACTAATAAAGGATGCGGTTATACGTCGGTCCGACTGCCAAGTTTATATAATTTGTGCATAGCTCCCAAACGACATATTCATCCGGTCTTTAGAGTAAGAAAAATAGTTCATTGTTATCCGTAAGGTGGCCACCACAACACTATAAAATCCACATATTTCGGTCGAGAGGAGTGAATTGCAGTTCTACATTTATATATTAATATGATAGTGTGTTATTTTGTGTGTCACACTTACATCTGAGTGACTGTCGTTTAATTTTTATGATCTTCAATTTCTTATAATAATTAATTTTACCAAGAATTCTTCATAAGTTTTGGTTTCGGTTTCGATTATAACTGAAGGAACTCAAGTTATATATGTACATATACGTATATTTTTCTTCATAAGTTTTAGTTTCGGTTTCGATTCAAGCTGATGCCCCCAAGTCATATGGATATATATATATATATATATATATATATATATATATATACATATATATATATACATATATATATATACATATATATATATATACATATATATATATATATATATTATTTTTGAAATCACAACTTTATAATATAGAAATCAATAGAAAATTGACTCTATAATAATATATTTCGAAATCTATTTGAATAAAAATTATCATATTTAAACGTATTATACGATCGGGCTACGCCGGTCGTACCTGCCAGCCTATCTGCTATAATATCATATGTCTATATATATAGTATATATCCGTTAATATCATATGTTTTTATATAGTATATATCCGTTAATATCATGTTTTTATATAGTATATATCCGTTAATATCATATGTTTTTATATTGTATATATCCGTTAATATCATATGTCCAAATATATATAATATATATCCGTTAATATCATATGTTTTTATATCGTATACATCCGTTAATATAATGTTTTTATATAGTATATATCCGTTAATATCATATGTTTTTATATTGTATATATCCGTTAATATCATATGTCTATATATATATATAGTATATATCCGTTAATATCATATGTTTTTATATAGTATATATCCGTTAATATCATATGTTTTATATAGTATATATCCGTTAATATTATATGTTTTTATATAGTATATATCCGTTAATATCATATGTTTTTATATAGTATATATCCGTTAATATCATATGTATTTATATAGTATATATCCGTTTATATCATATGTTTTTATATAGTATATATCCGTTAATATCATATGTTTTTATATAGTATATATCCGTTAATATCATATGTCTATATATATAGTATATATCCGTTAATATATGTGTTTATATAGTATATATCCGTTAATATCATATGTTTTTATATAGTATATATCCGTTAATATCATATGTCTATATATATAGTATATATCCGTTAATATATGTGTTTATATAGTATATATCCGTTAATATCATATGTTTTTATATAGTATATATCCGTTAATATCATATGTCTATATATATAGTATATATTCTTTAATATCATATGTTGTTATATAGTATATATCCGTTAATATCATATGTATTTATATAGTATATATCCGTTAATATCATATGTTTTTATATAGTATATATCCGTTAATATTATATGTTTTTATTTAGTATATATCCGTTAATATTATATGTTTTTATATAGTATATATCCGTTAATATTATATGTTTTTATATAGTATATATCCGTTAATATCATATGTCTATATATATAGTATATATCCGTTAATATCATATGTTTTTATATAGTATATATCCGTTAATATCATATGTTTTTATATAGTATATATCCGTTAATATTATATGTTTTTATATAGTATATATCTGTTAATATTATATGTTTTTATATAGTATATATCCGTTAATATCATATGTTTTTATATAGTATATATCCGTTA
This sequence comes from Euprymna scolopes, assembly GCF_053919585.1. Taxonomy (NCBI): domain Eukaryota; kingdom Metazoa; phylum Mollusca; class Cephalopoda; order Sepiida; family Sepiolidae; genus Euprymna; species Euprymna scolopes. The sequence continues at coordinate 35,904,929 of NC_136523.1, forward strand.
ATATTATATGTTTTTATATAGTATATATCCGTTAATATTATATGTTTTTATATAGTATATATCCGTTAATATCATATGTTTTTATATAGTATATATCCGTTAATATCATGTTTTTATATAGTATATATCCGTTAATATCATATGTTTTTATATTGTATATATCCGTTAATATCATATGTCCAAATATATATAATATATATCCGTTAATATCATATGTTTTTATATAGTATACATCCGTTAATATAATGTTTTTATATAGTATATATCCGTTAATATCATATGTTTTTATATTGTATATATCCGTTAATATCATATGTCTATATATATATATAGTATATATCCGTTAATATCATATGTTTTTATATAGTATATATCCGTTAATATCATATGTTTTTATATAGTATATATCCGTTAATATTATATGTTTTTATATAGTATATATCCGTTAATATTATATGTTTTTATATAGTATATATCCGTTAATATCATATGTATTTATATAGTATATATCCGTTTATATCATATGTTTTTATATAGTATATATCCGTTAATATCATATGTTTTTATATAGTATATATCCGTTAATATCATATGTCTATATATATAGTATATATCCGTTAATATATGTGTTTATATAAAATATATCCGTTAATATCATATGTTTTTATATAGTATATATCCGTTAATATCATATGTCTATATATATAGTATATATTCTTTAATATCATATGTTGTTATATAGTATATATCCGTTAATATCATATGTATTTATATAGTATATATCCGTTAATATCATATGTTTTTATATAGTATATATCCGTTAATATTATATGTTTTTATTTAGTATATATCCGTTAATATTATATGTTTTTATATAGTATATATCCGTTAATATTATATGTTTTTATATAGTATATATCCGTTAATATCATATGTCTATATATATAGTATATATCCGTTAATATCATATGTTTTTATATAGTATATATCCGTTAATATCATATGTTTTTATATAGTATATATCCGTTAATATCATATGTTTTTATATAGTATATATCCGTTAATATTATATGTTTTTATATAGTATATATCCGTTAATATCATATGTTTTTATATAGTATATATCCGTTAATATTATATGTTTTTATATAGTATATATCCGTTAATATTATATGTTTTTATATAGTATATATCCGTTAATATCATATGTTTTTATATAGTATATATCCATTAATATTATATGTTTTTATATTGTATATATCCGTTAATATCATATGTTTTTATATAGTATATATCCGTTAATATTATATGTTTTTATATTGTATATATCCGTTAATATCATGTTTTTATATAGTATATATCCGTTTATATCATATGTTTTTATATAGTATATATCCGTTAATATTTTATGTATTTATATAGTATATATCTGTTAATATCATATGTATTTATATAGTATATATCCGTTAATATTATATGTTTTATATAGTATATACCCGTTAATATCATATGTTTTTATATTGTATATATCCGTTAATATCATATGTCTCTATATATAGTATATATCCGTTAATATCACATGTTTTTATATAGTACATATCCGTTAATATCATATGTTTTTATATAGTATATATCCGTGAATATCATATGTTTTATATATTATATATCCGTTAATATCATGTTTTTATATAGTATATATCCGTTAATATCATATGTTTTTATATAGTATATATCCGTTAATATCATGTTTTTATATAGTATATATCCGTTAATATCATATGTTTTTATATAGTATATACCCGTTAATATCATGTTTTTATATAGTATATATCCGTTAATATCATATGTTTTATATAGTATATATCCGTTAATATCATATGTTTTATATTGTATATATCCGTTAATATCATATGTTTTATATAGTATATATCCGTTAATATCATGTTTTTATATAGTATATATCCGTTAATATCATATGTTGTTATATAGTATATATCCGTTAATATCATATGTCTATATATATAGTATATATTCGTTAATATCATATATTGTTATATAGTATATATCCGTTAATATAATATGTTTTCATATAGTATATATCCGTTAATATCATATGTTTTTATATAGTATATATCCGTTAATATAATATGTATTTATATAGTATATATCCGTTAATATCATGTTTTTATATAGTATGTATCCGTTGATATCATATGTTATTATATAGTATATATCCGTTAATATTATATGTCTTTATATAGTATATATCTGTTAATATCATATGTATTTATATAGTATATATCCGTTAATATTATATGTTTTTATATAGTATATATCCGTTAATATCATATGTTTTTATATAGTATATATCCGTTAATATCATGTTTTTATATAGTATATATCCGTTAATATCATATGTTTTTATATAGTATATACCCGTTAATATCATATGTTTTTATATAGTATATATCCGTTAATATCATGTTTTTATATAGTATATATCCGTTAATATTATATGTATTTATATAGTATATATCTGGTAATATCATATGTATTTATATAGTATATATCCGTTAATATTATATGTTTTTATATAGTATATACCCGTTAATATCATATGTTTTATATAGTGTATATCCGTTGATAATTTATGTATTTATATAGTATATATCTGTTAATATCATATGTATTTATATAGTATATATCCGTTAATATTATATGTTTTTATAGTATATACCCGTTAATATCATATGTTTTTATATTGTATATATCCGTTAATATCATATGTCTATATATATAGTATATATCCGTTAATATCACATGTTTTTATATAGTATATATCCGTTAATATCATATGTTTTTATATGGTATATATCCGTTAATATCATATGTTTTATATAGTATATATCCGTTAATATCATATGTTTTTATATAGTATATATCCGTTAATATCATGTTTTTATATAGTATATATCCGTTAATATCATATGTTTTTATATAGTATATATCCGTTAATATCATGTTTTTATTTAGTATATATCCGTAAATATCATATGTTTTTATATTGTATATATCCGTTAATATCATATGTTTTATATAGTATATATACGTTAATATCATATGTTTTATATTGTATATATCCGTTAATATCATATGTTTTATATAGTATATATCCGTTAATATCATGTTTTTATATAGTATATATCCGTTAATATCATATGTTTTTATATAGTATATATCCGTTAATATAAAATGTATTTATATAGTATATATCCGTTAATATCATGTTTTTATATAGTATGTATCCGTTGATATCATGTTTTTATATAGTATATATCCGTTAATATTATATGTCTTTATATAGTATATATCTGTTAATATCATATGTATTTATATAGTATATATCCGTTAATATTATATGTTTTTATATAGTATATATCCGTTAATATCATATGTTTTTATATAGTATATATCCGTTAATATTATATGTTTTTATATAGTATATATCCGTTAATATCATATGTATTTACATAGTATATACCCGTTAATATCATATGTTTTTATATAGTATATATCCGTTAATATCATGTTTTTATATAGTATATATCCGTTAATATTATATGTATTTAAATAGTATATATCTGTTAATATCATATGTATTTATATAGTATATATCCGTTAATATTATATGTTTTTATATAGTATATACCCGTTAATATCATATGTTTTTATATAGTATATATCCGTTAATATTTTATGTATTTATATAGTATATATCTGTTAATATCATATGTATTTATATAGTATATATCCGTTAATATTATATGTTGTTATATAGTATATACCCGTTAATATCATATGTTTTTATATTGTATATATCCGTTAATATCATATGTCTATATATATAGTATATATCCGTTAATATCACATGTTTTTATATAGTATCTATCCGTTAATATCATATGTTTTTATATAGTATATATCCGTTAATATCATATGTTTTATATAGTATATATCCGTTAATATCATATGTTTTTATATAGTATATATCCGTTAATATCATGTTTTTATATAGTATATATCCGTTAATATCATATGTTTTTATATTGTATATATCCGTTAATATCATATGTTTTATATAGTATATATCCGTTAATATCATATGTTTTTATATAGTATATATCCGTTAATATCATGTTTTTATATAGTATATATCCGTTAATATCATATGTTTTTATATAGCATATATCCGTTAATATCATATGTCTTTATATAGTATATATCCGTTAATATCATATGTTTTTATATAGTATATATCCGTTAATATCATATGTTTTTATATAGTATATATCCGTTAATATCATGTTTTTATATAGTATATATCCGTTAATTTTATATGTCTTTATATAGTATATATCTGTTAATACTATATGTCTTTATATAGTATATATCCGTTAATATATGTGTTTATATAGTATATATCCGTTAGTATCATAGGTTTTTATATAGTATATATCCGTTAATATCATGTGTTTTATATAGTATATATTCGTTAATATCATATGTCTTTATATAGACGGATGTGGGTTTAGGTTAAGTGTGCATAAACCAATCATAGTTAAAACTGATTTAATTTTATAACTACCATATGTTATATTAGGAATAAGCGTTAAATTATGAATAAGCGTTATATTATGAATAAGCGTTATATTATGGATAAACGTTATATTATGAATAAACGTTATATTATGAATAAACCTATGGTGGCGTGAAGGAAGCAGACAAACAATATAGATTTAAAATTTAAATGATTGATTTCTTATTCGTTTATTTATAAAAATAAAAAAAAAGCAAAAATAAACAAAGTGTTCTGATCAATAATCGCTGAGATTTGCCACTTATAAAATTGCCAAAAATGGTGGTATATCTTTGTGTGTGTGTGTGTGTGTGTGTGTGTGTGTGTGTGTGTGTGTGTGTGTGTGTGTATATTAGTGGCCTAGTAAGGCCACAAGGACGACAACCAAGCAAAAACACACCGTAAACAAAATTCATCCCAAAGCAGCAAAATTAAAGCTGGTCTGCCAGGACACTATATATACAAATGTAGGCAAATTTGGACGTATTTTATTAGTTTAAAAATGTAGGTTCTTTTGTACTAATTGTCATAAAACTTTAGCCATAGAATAGTATTATAATCTTCAAAAAGCCTGCATTTTTTCATGTAGTTTCGTTCCAAAGAACCAAAGATGTGAGCATTTCAATAATCAATTTGGATGCCAGTATATATATATATATATATATATATATATATATATATATATATATATATATATATACCCTCTCTCTCTCTATATATATATATATATATATATATATATATATATATATATATATATATAGTAATGTGATTTCGTGCATTTATAAGCTACAATCAACATCCAAATGAATGCTTTGACGATAATTACGATTTTCAAAAGGCGAACAATTAAAAGATACATCTGCCTTATTTAAAAAAATTGCTAGGTTTATTTATGGTGTCTTTTATATATATATATATATATATATATATATATATATATATATATATATATATATATATATATATATATATATATAAACCCACCCAATACTTTTGTTGATGAGGAGACTTTGTTTTAAAAAAAACTATATGTCAAAATTATTGTCCGTGACTTAATGTCTATCACAATAAAAACATCGTTTCCGAAACGATCGTACAAATTATTGACTTTGTTGTGTTCCTTCTTATGAAAGAGATGTCTAATTTTTAATTTTAATTTTAATTTTAAATTATCAATCACATTACTAAATATTAAAGTAGCTCTAGGATATTTGCCTATCGAGCTTATTGTATATCTGAATTACAACGAACACCGTTCTTTTCTTGTATTTTAATTAACTTAGTAATTTTACTATCACATTAAAATACACTCTGCTCTTTAGATTACTGTTCTAACCCTCTTTTTATATATATATATATATATACTAGCAAAAGTACCCGTCGTTGACTGGATTCAAAAACAGCTTACAGAAAATGGACTCTGATTTATTAAAGTACTAGCGAGGGGTACCCGGCGTTGCCCGGGTGTTTTTGGTGTGTGTGAAAAAAAAAACAGGTGCCCGTGAAAAAAAACAAAAAAAAAACAAAGCCTTGACGACGCGCAGTTGGAAAATGGCAAAGTGTGAAAAAAAAAAAACAGGTGCGCGTTTTTAATTGATGTGACGGCGATAGGTATTCAACAGTCAGCATTTTGTGCGGGCCAGTTTTTAATGAGGTCAATAAATCGGTTTGTTTGTTTTTAATAACCCGCTCCCCCGTCTGATATGACGAAGTCGACAAACGTTCACTGGCTCTGGGCCTGTTGGGATTTATTTGCTTCGCCACTGAGCAAATTAGGCACAAGGCCGTTTTTTAATGTGGAGATAGGGGGAGGGGGGAGGGAAAGGGGGGACCAGCTCCCGAGAGGTGGGAAATGGGAGCTGGATAAGTAACTGTTGGTATGAAGGGTTGCCCCTACAATGACCAAGGTCAGATATGTGGGGTTACTCCCACATATGGTCTTTGCTAGTCATAGCTTGCAGCATCTGTCGGAACAGATAGTACACTTTGATCTTGTCCCCCCCCCGTGCCACAGAGGGCGGGGGTTGTATTTATTTGCTTCCCCACTGAGCAAATTAGGCACAAGGCCGTGTTTTAATGTGGAGAGAGAGGGAGGGGGGAGGGAAAAGGGGGACCAGCTCCCGAGAGGTGGGAAATGGGAGCTGGATAGTAACTGTTGGTATGAAGGGTTTCCCCTACATTGACCAAGGTCAGATATGTGGGGGTAATCTCACATATGGTCTTTGCTAGTTGGATTTATTTGCTTCCCCACTGAGCAAATTAGGCACAAGGCCGTTTTTTAATGTGGAGATAGGGGGAGGGGGGATGGAATGGGGGGACCAGCTCCTGAGAGGTGGGAAATGGGAGCTGGATAAGTAACTGTTGGTATGAAGGGTTGCCCCTTCAGTGACCAAGGTCAGATATGTGGGGTTACCCCCACATATGGTCTTTGCTAGTCATAGCTTGCAGTATCTGCCGGAACAGATACTACACTTTGAGATATTAAATCTTTTATTCATGTTAAAAATACAGTCAAAATCAACGATGAACAAAAAACTTAGGCACATGGCCAACTCAAAAGGGGGGATTGTGGGGGTCGTTGGTCATCCTTGTCACTCCAGAACTAAACAAAATCAAAAGTTTCTCCCAGCTAGTATCTTCTTTCACCATAATACCGCATTCACCCTTTCATATTGGGGGACGTCCTACTTAACTCCCAGTTTTTAAAACATTTTTTATTGACGTGTAAAAACAAAAAAGATAACAATAAAATGGTACAATAATTCATTTGTGTCGAGGGTGGGGGAAGACAAAACAAAAGGTGATTAGTAGGACCCTCCCAACCCCTTCTAGTTGATAGACTGCCCGTTAGGTTTGTAAAAGGAACCTAGCTTCTGCGGGTCAGTCTCTAGGTGGGAATGCCCTCTAGATGGGGGTGAATGGAGAAAAGAAAATTTTGTGGGTAAGGGATGGGGGTTAGTTTGTATTTCTTTCTCTCCAAGATGGGTAAAATTTAGAGGAAGGGGTGAAAACAAAAATTGTAGGTAAGAGGGGATGGGGATCTTGGAGGCTTCCTAATCGGGGAGGGATGGAACACACACTCAGCTAGCTGAGAGGCTACTGGTTTAATTTTACTTTACAGAACTGCGCGTTCCACACCTAGGCGGGGAACACGTATTCAAATTTGGCTCCTCTTCGTACACACAGACTTGCCACATGTATCCATCTTCTGTCAAATGCTGCGCGATGCAGCCTTCTTCTATCACATCTGATCTTCACCCGTAGTTGGTGTTTAAAGAAAGCGATCAGATCTTGATCAGAAAAAGACAACACCCCCCCCTCCCGGCAACCTTGCAGACGCGACATCCAAATCACCATTCTGGCCACGGCCAGGATCGTAACGTAGACCATTTGTCTTTCCCGGTCCCATGGCGGCCTCACGTTGTCCACAACATTGGATACACTAATTGGGCGAGGATGCTCAGGATCGATGCGAGCCGTCACTCCACTGACATACGACCAGTACTGGCGGAGTTCGCGGCAATTGAAGAAAGCGTGATCAGTAGTTTCTACGGCCATTGTCCCACAATGGGGACAATCAGGCGACTCCAAAAACCCGGAACTGCATTGTATGTTGTTGAGTGGAAGTGCATTTCGGACCAATTGCCAGGTCAGAGAGAACTCCAAATCGGAGCGGATCACACTCTGCTGCCACCCCAAACGCGCGCATAGCGGGTCGTTGGCGGCCCCCTTCACTAGATCCCTGTGGAGTTCCCTATGGGTAGCAGTCACAAGGTCACTGGACCTTGGTAGTCGTTTTAGCGCGGCTCGGCACTCTTTCATGTAGGCAGATTCTCCCCACGGCCTGCGACGGCTCTCGATGGAAGGGTCGAGAACGAGGTCGGGGAAGGCGGCAGTAACCACGGGGTGCCACGGTTGGTCATCTTGCATATAGTGGCTCAGGAAGGCCAGCCTCTCAGCATCTCAATGACACTTCAAGTCCGACATTCCCAAGCCTCCCTCACACGGACGTTGAATACAGACCTCTCTGCTCACCCAGTGTCTTCCTCTGTCCCAAAGGAGCGAGGACAAGAGTTCGACAAGAGTTTTTAGGTGTTGTGCAGGCAGGGGAAGTACGGCCAGTCGGTAAAGGATGAGAGGAAAGACGTAAGTGGTGCACACCTCAGCTCTACCCTTTAAGGAAAGTTTCCTAGGAAGCCACGAATTGACTGCAGCCTCCACCTTTGACCGTACCTCCAACCAATTCTTGTCAAGCTGGAGACCCGGTCCGAACCACACACTGAGGATCCGGACCGGGCTATCTGTCCAGCTGAAAGGCGCCGGGAGGTTTACGTTGCCACTCCAGGCGCCCAACCGCAGTCCTACTGAC
>NC_136523.1:35918936-35978936 GCF_053919585.1 Euprymna scolopes
TTAGAGATCAAAATTCTAAGAAAATTGGAACTTGGTAGACGTATTACGACGTAATGTATATTTGCTCTACGCATGCGCAAATATACATTCATACGTTTAACTAGATTAATTTGTCAAGTTCCGATATGCATAAATCAGATAGTAGCGAATACAGCTGGAGAATCAAAAGTTTTGGTTTCGATTCTAGCTGAGGGCACTTAGGTGACACACATACACACACACACATACACACGCATATGTGTGCTTTTGTGTGTGCAATTCTTGAGTTTATATAAAAAATATATTTTTAAAATATATCCTTTGTCTATCTATCTATTTATCTACCCTCTCTCTCTTTCTCGTTCTTTCTCTCCCCCCCTCGCTCTCTCTCTCTCTCTCTCTCTCTCTCTCTCTCTCTCTATATATATATATATATAGATATATATATATATATATATAATTCGTGGGTTTATATAAACATAGATATTTTAAGAATATATATCCTTTATCTATCTATCCATCTATCTATCTATCTATCTATCTATCTATCTATCTATCTATCTATCTAATTATCTATCTATCTACATCCCTGTATATATATATATATATATATATATATATATATATATATATATATATATATATATATATATATATATATATATAGAGAGAGAGAGAGAGAGAGAGAGAGAGAGAGAGAGAGAGTAAAATGATTCATAATTTATAATTAAAAATGCGCGGATTAAGGACTATCCATTTATTTAATGTTTCCTTTTTAAAATTAAATATGTTTTTAACTCTTTTCCAAAGTGTTTTTTAACATGTTTTATTAACGACTTGATCCATAATTTATAATTCAAAATCGGTTTAAAAAGGAAGAACAAACTAAATTAATAAATTGTACGATCGTTTCGGAAACGATGTTTTTATTGAAACAGACAATACGCCTTGAACAATAATTTTATCATTTGATTTTATAAAATAAAGTGTCTTCATCATCAAAAAGAGTGGGTAGGGGTTTAAAGTCACCAACAATAAAACTAGCATTTTTTAAGTAAGGCAGATATATCTTTTATTTGTCCGCCTTTAAAGCCCGTAAGTATCATTGTCAATCCATTCATTGGTATGCTGTGGCATAAATAAAAAGGTGCAAACCGTATTATGTGTTCATCAACGTTTCGTCTTTATTTCGAGACTTCCTCTGGATGAATGAGATTAAGAAACAAAAAAATACCAGTACAAAATATTTCCAACGTCTTTTTCCGTTTTTCTGAAATAGAACTGCATCACACTGTGCGCGTGAAACATTTTCAAATATTTTGTACTGGTATGTTTTGTTTCTTAATCTCATTCATCCAGAGGAAGTCTCGAAATAAAGACGAAACGTTGATGAACACATAATACGGTTTGTTCCTTTTTATTTCTCTATTTTGTCGGAATGCTAATTCCATTATTTTCATCATATATATATATATATATATATGTGTGTGTGTGTGTGTGTGTGTGTGTGTGTGTGCGCGCGAGCGCGTTCGTGCGCGCGCGCGCGCGTGTGTGTTTAATTAACAGCATATATATATATATATATATATATATATATATATATATATGTAATTGTCAATCGATTCATTGCATGTTATTAAATGTGGTTTATGAATGGTTGAAATGGTGATACAATTCTTGAGTTGTTATAACATGTATATTTTAAAAATATATATCCTTTATCTATTTATATATCTATTAATCTGTTTTTATTCGACATGTTTTATTATTGAAAGTGCTTTTATGGTCGTAATACCCGGTTTTTAAAAACTAGATATTTATTGTTAATCGGCATTTCTTTAGCAAATATTCTGGCTTGGTAAACAATGCTTTCAGTTGTAGCAGGAGTTCTATCGTTACAACTGTTCTCTCATTTCCATTATTAACTTTTTTTTTAATTTCAGCATTAGCCACCTATACATGAGAGAGTAGACGCTTGTCAATAGTGGAAGTCGAATAGTAACTAATACGACAGGCCAGTACATTTTGAAATTTAGATGACCCGTGTAAGTTATGCCTAAATGAGAAATATAAGATTCTTACTTTAAGACCCACAAAATCTATTAAACTGTAAAAACGAAATAGCAAAAAACTGTATACGCAGAATAAACTTCACTTTACGATGAAATTACGTAAGAAAAATAAAATGATCAAATAAAACATACTAAACTAACCTAGAAAGAATATGGTTCAAACACGTATCTGCTAAGATAAGCTGAACTGTTAATTCGAGACCTTAAAGAAGGGTGCGTCACCCTGCATAAAACAGAACAACAGAACAAGAAATAGAAATCAGCCGAACTTTTTCTGAGTTAAGTAAATCATTGGCTAATGAAAACGTTAACATACGAGCAGGAATAACAATAAATCTGACTGGTTATCTAGCTAAACTAAACACCACTTGAATATATATATATATAAACACCAAATAACACGGATTCCATGCATTGATGAAATGCGGAAGATTCTGTGCAGTTTAATTGCCATATATTTTCATAAATTAATGCGTGTATATATATATATATATATATATATATATATATATATATATATATATATATATATATATAAGAGGTGGGTGTAGTTTGCTTGAAGCATTGTATAGTATGTAGTTAAATAGAATTGTAGAAGGCGGTACAATGCAGAAGTAACGGAAAGACACAAGCTGAAGCAGGTGAGAAATTTATTAATACAACTTATAAATACATCTTATAAATACATGTGTACGTATTCATATATTCGTATATGAAATATGAATATGTACACATGTATTTATAAGTTGTATTAATAAATTTCTCACCTGCTTCAGCCTGTGTCTTTCCGTTACTTCTGCATTGTACCGCCTTCTACAATTCTATTTAACTGCATATATATTAGTTAAAATCTATCTATGAAGAAAAGTAACCTTGCCTGTCTGTTTTTGTGAAGAGAGGTCTCTACCAAACTACTCTGTCAATTTTTGGTCTATAGACTTGAAACATGACATATAGAAAAATAGAACCTATGGAATAACCGCGATTTAGTTTTTAGATCAATAGCTGCTACAGGGTCAAAATTAAAAAATATTGGAAATTTACAGGCATAATTTAACTGCTTCTTTACGCATGTGCGAATATACATTCATACGTTAATGTCAGTCAATGTTTTAGAGATTTTATATCTGTTGAGTGCTCGGATGGTAACAAATAACGCTGGAACGCTAGATGTTTTGGTTTCGATTCTAACTGATGGCACCAAGTCATATTTTTTTAAAAACATTTGAAACCACTTCTATGAGTTGGGTACAATATACTAATCAATAGAGAATTGGCTGCATAATATAAAATACGAATCTGCATAAATTAAAATATCATATTTTAGCGTATTTTATGACCGGGCAACGCCAGGCGGCCCGTTAGTCTTTATATAAAACATTAGAAAGCTTCACGTTAAACAAATAATGTTTATGTGAGATTTTTTCAGTCTGTTCTCTAAATAAAAATTAAAAGTTTTCACAATATTATTCATATATTTGAGATATCATTACTTTAGTTCACTATATCGAGAGTCAATAAACGTGATTTTACGACGATAAAAATTATAAATTTTAATAATTTTTCGAAAGCGAACGATAAATTTTTTTTTTGAAAGAAATGAACGATAAATAATTTTTCAAAATGAAATCGAACGATAAATCTTTTTTAAAAACGAAATCGAATGAAAAATAATTTTTTAAAAGAAAATGAACGATAAATAATTTTTAAAAAGAAATCGAACGATAAATAAATTTTTAAACGAAATCGAACGATAAATAAATTTTTAAAAGAAATCGAATGATAAATAATTTTGAAAAACGAAATCGAACGATAAATAATTTTTAAAAACGAAATCGAACGATAAATAATTTTTAAAAACGAAATCGAATGAAAAATAATTTTTTAAACGAAATCGAATGATAAATAATTTTGAAAAACGAAATCAAACGATAAATAATTTTGAAAAACGAAATCGAACGATAAATAATTTTTTAAAAGAAATCGAACGATAAATAATTTTTTAAAAGAAATCGAACGATAAATAATTTTGAAAAATGAAATCAAACAGTAAATAATTTAAAAAACGAAAGCAAACGATAAATAATTTTTAAAAACGAAATCGAACGATAAATAATTTTTAAAAACAAAATCGAACGATAAATAATTTTTAAAAACAAAATCAAACGATTAATAATTTTTAAAAACAAAATCAAACGATAAATAATTTTTAAAAACAAAATCAAACGATAAATAATTTTTAAAAGATATCGGAAGATAAATAATTTTTAAAAACGAAATCAAACGATAAATAATTTTTAAAAAAGAAATCATACGATAAATAATTTTTTAAAAGAAATCGAACGATAAATAATTTTTAAAAACGAAATAAAACGATAAATAATTTTTAAAAACGAAATAAAACGATAAATAATTTTTTAAAAGAAATCATACGATAAATAATTTTTAAAAACAAAATCAAACGATAAATAATTTTTAAAAACGAAATAAAACGATAAATAATTTTTAAAAACGAAATCAAACGATAAATAATTTTTTAAAAGAACACCCGTCTAGCTGAAGTCACTGTCAAAAATTTTCCCCACTCTCTATCTGTGCCTAAATCAAAACGTAGATTCCATGAACACAGCTTCTTTCTTAGAACAGCACGCCAGTGGAACTCTGTTCCGTCTGCCTATTTCCCACCTTACTATAACTTGGATGTCTTCAAGTCCAACGCAAACAAATTCCTGATGAACCGCCCCCTTAAGTAGACACTTTATGAAATCTCAACACTAACGTACAACGTACTGTTAAAAAAAAATCGAACGATAAATAATTTTGAAAAACGAAATCAAACGATAAATAATTTTTAAAAACGAAATCGAACGATAAATAATTTTTAAAAACGAAATGAAATGATTAATAATTTTGAAAAAAGAAATCGAACGATAAATAATTTTGGAAAACGAAATGAAACGATAAATAATTTTTAAAAAGAAATCGAACGGCAAATAAGTTTTAAAAACGAAATCAAACGATAAATAATTTTGAAAAACGAAATCGAACGAGTAATAATTTTTAAAAACAGAATGAAATGATTAATAATTTTGAAAAAAGAAATCGAACGATAAATAATTTTGGAAAACGAAATCGAACGATAAATAATTTTTAAAAACGAAATCAAACGATAAATATTTTTTAAACGAAATCGAACGATAAATAATTTTTAAAAGATATCGGAAGATAAAATAATTTTTAAAAACGAAATCAAACGATAAATAATTTTTAAAAGAAATCGAACAATAAATAATTTTTAAAAATGAAATCGAACGATAAATAATTTTGAAAAACGAAATGAAATGATGAATAATTTTGAAAAACGAAATGAACGATAAATAATTTTTAAACGCGAAATCGAACGATAAATAACTTTTTAAAAGAAATCGAACGATAAATAGTTTTTAAAAACGAAATCAAACGATAAATAATTTTTAAAAACGAAATCAAACGATAAATAATTCTTAAAACCAAAATCAAACGATAAATAACTTTTAAAAACGAAATCAAAGATAAATAATTTTGAAAAACGAAATCAAACGATAAATAATTTTTAAAAACGAAATCGAACTATAAATAATGTTGAAAAACGAAATCGAACGATAAATAATTTTGAAAAACGAAATCGAACGATAAATAATTTTTTAAAACGAAATCGAACGATAAATAATTTTGGAAAACGAAATCGAACGATAAATAATTTTTAAAAAATATCGAATGATAACTAATTTTTAAAAACGAAATCGAACGATAAATATTTAAAATAAATAATTGGTTGTTGTTATTTCTTCTGATGAGTTAAGGGCATAATAGATTCCTTGATTGATATAATAATTAAGTGATTGATTTTGCGCTACGAAACAGATACTGTCAAGAATTGTAAATGTCAATTGAATTAAAGGAATAAATTATAAGATGGTCAACATCATAACTTTTGGAATATAGTATGTATGTATATATTGGAATATAGTATGTATGTATATATATATATATATATATATATATATATTTCTGTAGAAATATTTTTTCTTATAATATATACTAATCCTTTTTTAAGAAGCTCAATGTAATTACAGAGCAATATAGTGAATAAATGACAAAGAGTTATATTCCAAATTTCATGATGTTGACCATCTCACAATTTATTCTCTTTAATTCAGTTGACATTTACAATTCTTGACAGTATCTGTTTCGTATCACAAAATCAATCACTTAATTATTATATCAATCAGTGAATCTATTTTGCCCTTAACTCATCAGAAGAAATAGAAACAATCAATCCGTCAAAAAGAAATAGGTTCACTTATTTATATAATAGTGAAGTGATTGATTTTGCGCTACGAAACAGATATTGTAAGAACTGTAAATATCAACTGAATTAAAGGAATAAATTATAAGATGGTCTACATCATGAATTTCGGAATAAGCCTGAAGAATCCAAGAGTGGATGAAACGCGGAATATTCAGTGTAGCTTAATCGCCATATATATTTTATAACTTACTAACTAGCTCTACCTACGTATTGAGCACTGTTGAAGCAAATACTTAAAGTTTACGCATAAATTTATACTTTCGTATACTAATTTTATGTGAGTATATATATATATATATATATATATATATATATATATATATATATATATATATATAGATAGATAGATAGATAGATAGATGGATAAATAGATAGATATATTTCTACCTGCAAAATTAAATTCGGGACAGAAAATGCACTTTTTTTTTTTTTTTTGCCGTACCAATTGCAGGTGTTTAATCTCGCAATGGTGATTGTCTCCGGTCGTAATTCGAACGGACACGTGCCAGCTGGTCGGATCGACGACGAACACACACGCACGGCCGTCGCCACAAAAGGCCGACCACAGCTGCCCTCGGCCGGAGTAACAAGACACCTTCGCATTCGTACAGGTATCGTCACATGAACGCCGAAGTCGGGCTAACTTTGGCCCCGAACAAAAGAACGACAAGAACACGGGTTAAACCGTTTCGACCTTGATCCCCCCCCCCCAACCGTACTCATGAACGAAAAGGGATCTCATTCATACGAGAGATTTAGTACCATCACACTTCTACAGATTGCTTCCTAAATTTTATTTATTAACTGCTGTGCATCTGTGTGCACATAGGTGGCTCTTTAGTCCATCTTTAGTCTTACATTAATATTCACACACTGACAAAAACTTATTTCCTTCTGTTAAGGGTGCTCGCATGTTAATCTTCTTTATTTTTATTATTTCCTTATTTCGCTTTTGCTGTGGATGGGCCATCCTACCGGATACAAAACATTTACCCGCAACCAAAAATATTCCAACCGAGAGATCATTTTAGAGATTCTTACTGTACCTTTATTGTGAAAAAAAAATTTCAATTTTTGTTCAGTAAAACAAAAGTTATGATGAATTTACTGGTGTTCAAAATCGTAAAAAGCGTAAGGAGGTGAGCGGCGTTTTTTATGACTGGTTTCCATAGCAACCACATCGCTTCAGCGACTACTGTTGCTACTAATTCACTCCTCTCGCGAAAAGAGAAGTAAGAAGTAAAACAGAGAGAATAAAAGAATGAAAGGGAGATAATTGGGGAGATTTTATTGAAAGAAGACGAGTGCCGTATATTGTTATTACATATGTATATGTTATGTTGTTGGGGTCAAAAAATAAAACTGAAATTAAACAAAGAACAAGTGAATTTACAGGAAGCCTGGAAAAATCATGGATTACAATAGAAAAATGCGAGCATGAAAACTAATATGGTTAAAATATTGCAGCATTAAATTTTTTTTTTAAATTTATAAAATTATATAAGCAATTCTTAATGCTGCAATATTTTAAGTAATAAATGTATTATATTTTTATTAGAATATCTTGTCCTTTCCCAGTTTTAACAACTAGTCCTTTACTTTTCCATGTTTAAGCTCAACCATATTAATTTTCATGCTCGCATTTTTCAATTGTAATATATATATATACATATATATACACTTATATATACACTTATATACTTATATATATGCTTATATATATATATATATATATATATATATATATATATATATATATATATATATATATATATATATACTTAGGGGATTAGAACAAGAGTCTAAAGAGCAGGGTATATTTTAATCCCCTATATATATATATATATATATATATATATATATATATATATATATATATATATATATATATATATATATATATATATATATACTTAGGTGATTAGAACAAGAGTCTAAAGAGCAGAGTATATTTTAATTCCCTATATATATATATATATATATATATATATATATATATATATATATATATGCTTATATATATATATATATATATACTTAGGTGATTAGAACAATAGTCTAAAGAGCAGAGTATATTTTAATGTATTAGTATATTCATTAATAAAATTAAAAGAAAAGAAAACAGTGCTTTTTGTAATATAGATATATACTAATATAAACTACATTTTCCAAATATATCTGCCTTACTTAAAACATGCTAGGTTTATTTTTGGCGTCTTTAGAGAAAAAAAAAACCCCACCCAATATTTTATCTGGTGAGGAGAATTTGCTTCAAAAAACCATATGATAAAATTATTGTCCAAGACTCAATGTCTATCACAATAAAAAACATCGTTTCCGAAACGATCGTACAATTTATTGATTTTGTTTGTTCTTCCTTATGAAACCGATTTTGAATTTTAATTATAAATTATCAATCATCTTACTTAATATATATATATATATATATATATATATATATATGTGTGTGTGTGTGTGTGTGTGTGTGTGTATGTATATGTATATATATATATATATATATATATATATATATATATATATATATATATATATATATATAATCCATGAAATAGCCCATTTTCAATCAAATCGATTGATTTCCCGCTCTAGTTGGGGGCCCATCGCGGTATACCGTGAAGAAGCTTCGCGTGCCTCTCTGCAATGACTTAGTTCACAATACATTGTAGTCTACATTGCACTGTAGAGTGCCTACTGTTGTTTTTATATTGTTATTTCCAAATACAATGGCTTAAATTAAAGTTAAAAATGCAAAAGTCAAGTATCATGGTGCAAATGTGCTCTAAATAGAGCATTCATTCCTAACGCCTGTGCGGTGATAATAGCTTGAATTTAAGTTAAAAATGAAAAAGTCAAGTATCATGGTGCAATTGTGCTTTAAACAGAAAGATTTATTTCGAACGCGCTCTATGTCTTATTAAAGAACCTACTGTTGATTTTATATGTCGGGCCTTTCAGCTTGTGTGGTGATAAATCTTCTCAAATGCACTTGTGATGTTAGGCTGTGTAAAGGTGTTAACTTTGGTCAAAATCGCCTGTTCTATTATTTTTTGATCGGACTATTTTGATTATCGATACTTATCGGAGACATTCCAATACAAAACCTATCTAAGAACACTACCAGACACATGAAGTACCTTAGTCTGAAATTTCATAAAATCGTCACAGCTGTTTTCTAGTCTATAAGGAAGTTCTATTCTCTCTTTCACGCACACACGCACACACACACACACATTTTTTTTTAATATAATAGTAGAATAATTAATTTATCTCAAATTTCGGCTCATCTGTCTTAAAAAAAATCTTGACAAAGGATAACGAATTAACACGAGCCATTTGTCGTGCCTAAATAAATAGTAAAACCATTATTATTTTACAAATTTTCGTTTTGTATTGACAATTTCTATTACTCTTTACCTTATAAGCGAATTGCATTCAGGTGATGAAGAATATTTAAACCGCAATAAGAAAGGCCCGCCATTTTGAAAACGAACACTGCGCAGTCGCAGGTAAAGCAGGAAGCAAGCTTATCGTTTATATTAATCCATTTCACTTCCGCTTTATGACTGTTTCTTTTTTAACCTTGTCTATGACGAGCGACACATCGCTTTGCCTTACAATTAATTAAACGCTTTATCTAATCCACCCGGTTCTTTGCGAGCGGGGGAGACGAGTTATTGTTGATAACCGGAAGTAATTTCTAACGGCTGTCTTTAACATTATTGTTAACCAATGGCTTCGTTTTTTATGGCGTTATGATCGCCATTGTTTAATGGTCAGCCATTTTGTTGCTGTGTTACGCCTCTGCCATTGTTACCGACCAATAAAAAATGGGTGTTTTCTTGTTTTATGGGCAAAGCTACTTGTCCACCAGTCACCATTTTGTTGTCTGGTTCGAGATTTTCTATTGTGTCTAGTTTATAAATACACAAAACATGTCGGATTTTTTATTTGAATACATGACAAGAACATGTTTATTTATTTATTTGCAAGATTAACAACAGCGATCGAGTTTAAAGCTTTTTTTTTCTCGCGAAGGGTCACAAGGACATTACTCTTAATTTTTGTTTTTTTTCGTGTATCTTATTGTCGAGTTATATTTCAAAACTTAGATCCGGTACTCAATTAATTATTGGAATATATTTGGTGCAATGGAAAAAGTCTCGCCTGGATGGTGTTAGGCCAAACTAGCCCCCGACAAGCTTCTGGGCTTGATCTTCACTTCTGGTCTGAAATAGAATAAGCACATCAAATCCGTTGCCAAGGTCGCTGGAAAAATGATGGGATCCTTCTATCGATTCAGTCGATATCTACCTGCTGATGCAGTTCTCTACCTATATAAGAGTCAGGTACGTCCAAGGATGGAGTGTTGCTGTCACATATGGGCAGGAGCTGCTAGGAGCAGCTTATCATGCCTTGACAGAGTTCAGAATAGACTTCGTAGCCTAGTGGGAGATGCCCTTTTCTCTTCCCTGCAACCTCTTTTTCACAGAAGAGACGTTGCGAGCTTGTCTCTGTTTTATCGTTATTTTCATGGCAAGTGCTCGTCTGAGCTCCAATCTATGGTACTCCCTCGCCAAACATTCACGAGAAACACTCGTTTGGCTGAAAACACTATCAATAATTCCCCCCACTCTTAAACCTAAACG
Source organism: Euprymna scolopes (assembly GCF_053919585.1). Lineage (NCBI taxonomy): Eukaryota > Metazoa > Mollusca > Cephalopoda > Sepiida > Sepiolidae > Euprymna > Euprymna scolopes. The sequence continues at coordinate 35,930,006 of NC_136523.1, forward strand.
TAGATTCCATGAAAAAAGCTTTTTTCTAACAGCACAATTGTCGAACTTTCCTCCGCTTCCAGCTGACTACAATATGGCCGTCTTCAAGTCGAATGTAAACAAGTTCTTGCTGAGCCGTTCCCCTTAAGTAATCCAATTTACCAAATTTACACTTCTAACGATTAATATGATATTGTCCTTTTGACACTGTACTCTCTTTAACCTTATCCTCGAATGGCCTCTGGGCCTTGATAAGAGGTGATTTGCCTTCTAAAAAAAAAGAAAAGAAAATACTTCCTGTTACTTCCGCGTTTTGTTTAAAATAAATATCTACAATACAATACACGAGAAAAATATTTAATATTTAAAATATATTTGGCACTAGCAGGGAAACTCAACGTTGCCCGGGATTGAATGTTTTACACTTCCATATTTTAATTATCATTGAAATCGCTGAAATCGCCAAGTTTTCAATCAAATCGATTGATTGCCTGCTCTAGTTGGGAACCCATCGCCGTGCACCGGGAAGAAGCTTCACACGCACCTCTGCAGTGATTTACTCTACATTACAATGTAGAGAACCTTCTGATGATTTTAGAAAATTATTTTTTATGTATGATGGCTTGAATTAAAGTTTAAAATGCAAAAATCAAGTATCATAGTCCAATATATATATATATATATATATATATATATATATATATATATATATATTTATATATATATATATTTATATATATATATATAGAGAGAGAGAGAGAGAAAGAGAGAGAGAGAGAAAGATATATATATATAGATAGATAGATAGATAAATATATATACACACACACATATATATATATATAAAGAAAGAGAGAGAGAGAAAGAGAGAGAGAAAGAGATATATATAGATAGATAAATATATATATATACACACATATATATATATGTGTGTGTGTGTATATATATATACACACACACACATATATATATATAGAGAGAGAGAGAGAGAGAAAGAGAGAGAGAAAGATATATATATATAGATAGATAAATATATATATATATACGCACACACACACATATATATATAAAGAGAGAGAGAGAGAGAGAGAGAGATAGATAGATAGATAGATAGATAGATAGATGTTATTTGTTTGTGTTTTTGTGATACGTTTTGAATGAATTCAATTATTTACGAAAGTGCATTTTTGCCTAAATGCGAGTTATGCCGCTCCCCATGTGGGGGTACCAAATTAGTTAAAGGGAAAATTATTCCCAACTAGCGTTAGTAGCGTTAGTAGATGCGTACAAGAGAGAAACGGGTTAGTAGGTTGAAGTGTTCTTGTGTAAAGATAGAATTAATATATTGCCGCCTTGTTGAGGAGAGAGCAACTCAGTCCATACGTTTTTATAGCTAGTAGCCGTCGGTACGAAGGACGCCGGTTAAAAGAGAAAGAAAGGGCAAAGGTTTCAGTGTGTTCACGTGTTGTCGTTGTGTGTGTGTGTGTGTGTTTGTGTGTGGGTGTTTGTGTCGGCGTATGTTCTTTAGATAAAGAATGTTCGTTAGGGTACAGCATGTGGAAATAAATGAGTTTGAAGAGAGCCATAGACAGCCTGTTGTACTCACAAAGTCTGCTCCCAGGCTGGGTCAGGTTGAAAGAGGGTTGAGAGTTTCAGATTTTGCCTTTTATACACTCTGTCACGTAATTGACAGTTGGCTTGTGGTTGGACAAGCCAGGGAGCAAATGGATTTCAAATCTCGAGTCGTAAGAAGTATCTCCTGCCTGTGATTTTAGCGAGTGTCGACTGCTACAAAGCTGTTGTTATTTATGAAGCTGAACTTTATGTTAAGTTTATGTTTTTAGGCGGTGAAAGCACAGAATCTGTGGAAAAGGTAGAATTGAACTGGAGTAGTTGCAAGACTAAATATTTAGAGAGGAATGCCCAAAAGCTAAAATTATCACTTTTGAATGTATAAGATGACGGGATGTAAAAGGGGTACGGTTATTTTTGGATAAAAATGTGCATACAATCATAAGAAACCTTGGAAAAATTTTTCGCACGCAAGATTTTGGTGTATTAATTAATAGTTTGAATTTTACTCGTCAATTTAGGTCCCAACTTTATTTGTTTGCACAATTAACAGTCACGATCGAGTTAACCCCTTTTTCTTCTCATATACAAAGACATTCCTCTTTTAATTTTTTTTCGTCTATGTGAAAATTTATTGTGGAGTAACATTTCAAACCTTACATCCAGTACCGAATTAACTTTCTCTCTCCCCCTTCCCCCGCTCTCTCTCCCTCTCCCTCCCTCTCTCTACTATTGTATGAAACTCACTTTGTGTGTGTGTGTGTGTGTGTAAGATCTTTCCTCACAATTTTTTAGTCCCCCCCCCCAACAAAAGGAGGGTGGGCCTGTAAATTCATCCTTGTCCGTTTGTCTGTCTGCACTTTTATCAATAACTATGCTTTGGAAGTTTTTGAAATTTTGCACAAACATTAAACATGATATGAGTAAAAAAGTAACAGAACGGATTTTCCAGGAAAACTCCGGTTGCTCCCCTATGAGTGCCTTTCGTGTTAAAATGACTAAAATGGATACTTTTGTGCTTATTAAAAAGAAATTGATGCCTTGGATTTTTATAAAACTTTCTGAAAAGTTGTAACTAACTGATTTCTATATACTTTTGTTTGTCTATGCTTCACGATAACTCTTGGGTGTGCCGCAAGGGCTCTTTTAAGGCTAATAAAAACATTCCATTTTTAGGACTATTTTACCATATTTGTCCAAAATTTTCTGTGTATATCTATTTAGCAGTTTTGCATGGTGCTGAACTTAAATTTAAATACATTAAGGTCTTGGGGACTTTTGGGGCTTAATTGGGGGAGGGAGGAGTCAAATTATGGACTTAGTCATTTCTTTTTTTGCATGGTGCAGAACTCAAATTTACATATAGTAAGGCGAAAAACAGCACGGTTTTTTTTTTTTAATTTTCACCAAGATTTAACGTCACCTGCGGATTTTGGGGGCTAAATAAGGGGGTGGTGGTCAAATACTGAACTTTGTCATTTTTTTATGCCTCGTTCACTGTGCACTCACGGGGGACCATGCATGCTTCATTTTTTTTTACTCACGTTCACCCCAAACAAGGCATATTGCTAATTGGACGTAAGGAGCTACGATTTGGGTCCATGCATAGGAAAGATTTAAAAAATATCGGTTTATGTTACATTTAAACTTCTGCATATCAGTAAAGTCAGGGAAGCAGGTAGCAGGAGGGGGATTCCAAAGTCTAGCTGTTCGAGGGAAAAATCTATTAGACTGAAAAGCTTTCTGGCATTTAGGAACCTCAACAGTGAAGGGGTGTGATTTTGTTGCTAAGCAGGGATATATACATCGAGGAGCCACAAGTGCAATGAATTCACCATAGCACATTCCATTTGTAAAACAGGCAGAGGGATGCAACGTTGCAGCGATGGGACAGGGTTTGAGCCTAGTTGACAAAACCTTCTTACATCTAGGGATCTCTATTTTGTAGGGGTGGGACTTGACTGCTTGTCGAGTTTGTCGGGGGTATTTATGTCGAGAGGGACACAAGGGCTTGTAGTTCGTTAGAGCATCCACCATTAAAATACTTGTAAAACAGGGATGCAATATTTCGTCGATGGGACAGTGGTTGAAGCTTGGATGACAGTGCAGGACCTATGTCCATTTTAGTCTGGTTCATGTTTCTCCTTCTCACGCTGGCATTAGCCGACCATGCAAGGGACTTGCATATGCGCATTTTTCTTCTACTGCTGCTATTTTTTAGTGAGTCTATTAAAATGTTTGTATGTATGTATTTATGTATGTATGTATGTATGTATGTATGTATGTCTGCCTAAAACTTTCTACAGAGGCGATGGATTTTCACGAGATCTGTATCGTTATAAAGCTCGTCCCTTTGGACGCCAAATATCCAAAAATTAGCTAACAACATAAATTCCTTCACCCTCAACTGGGCAGTTTTCTACAAGGAAGGGTCGATTTTTTGCAAGCAATTTTTGCAAGTCATCATATCAGTTGGATTGACTTTGCCTAATTTTAACATTCCGAACTTCTGGTCGCATCATGGAGTAGCGGTAAGATGTAAGAATTTCTTTCAGTTTCTTTTCCGCCTTCACGTCACGGGTTCGAGCCTACTTGCTTATCACCACTTTTTTTTATTTTTTACTCAACACACACCTCCAAACACCCGGGCAATGCCGGGCATCCAGGCTAGTATATCAGAAAGAACAGTTGGAAATAAGTCATACACCATCCGCTATGATTATGCAATTCTCACAGCGTCTAATCTCTTCGCATGCCAGCCATCCTTCGCTGCTAGTGATTTTTCCATGCGTTTATATAGACTATGTTATGTTCCACACCGCTTTTTCTACTCTCGAGTTTCCCGTCAAACTAATCTGTTCTATTCCCTTTCTTCTGTAGACATGACCCATGAATCTCATTTGTCTTTTTCGTACTCTTCTTATTAGAGATCTTTCTGTGTTTTCCATTTCTAATACCTCTTGTCTAATACCATTTAACATGTGTTTTCACGGGAATAGAAACAAAATAACAATTTTATGGTTAAATATTTAGAGATTTATAAACTATCGGAATCTGAATCGGTAATTGTATCGGAATCGGGAAAATATTGGAATCGTTTCATCACTAACACATTAGTAGCCTGGCAAGGCCACAGTGGAGACAACCGAAGTAGAAAAACCAAAGCTGGCTTGCCAGGACACGATATATACAAATGTAGGCAAATTTGGGTATATTTTATTGGTGTGAAAATAAAGGTTTTTTTTTTTTTTTTTTTTTTTTTACAAATGGTCATAAAATTTTTCGTCCCATAGAACCAAACATATGAGCATTTCAATATTCAATTTGACTACGAGTATATATATATATATATATATATATATATATATATATATATATATATATATATATATATATATATATATATATATATATATGTGTGTGTGTGTGTGTGTATTAGTACGTTATAAAAATATATATGGCAATTAAGCTGTACTGAATAATCCACGTTTAATTCTAATTGCTACATCTTGTTTTGGCGGGAAAGGATGAAAAAACTGATGGGAGGGGCACAAAATAAAGCTAAACACATAAACTGAATGGACGTATATTAGATCTATTTTTTAAATCCCAACCCTAACCCTAACCCTAACCTTAACCCTAACCCTAACCCCTTAACCCTAACCTTAACCTCTTAACCCTAACCTTAACCCTAACCCTAACCCTAACCCTTTAACCCTAACCTTAACCCTAACCCCTTAATCCCCCGTTCTCTCCGTTCTACTTTATGCTGCATTTTTATTTTCATTTTGTTGCGAAATATGGCCGTTATTTCGCGTTAGGGTCATACACCACCCTGATTGCCAAGGGACTTAACTCGTCATATGCTTAGGTCTTCGCTTTCCACTCGAGTTCCTCGCAAAGCTATCAAACCTGACATAACGATATGAAGCAAGAAAAAGAAAATAACAACCCTCGTTGTAATCAGTGTCCCAAGTGATGTTGGCTTAAACAGAGCCGTCCAAAAGATAACTAAACACCAATGTCACATGTACGACATGGAAAGAAATTGGAACCTAAGGAAGATCCTAGTTATTCTAGTAATTATAGGAGCAAACGGGCTCATGAAAAAGAATTTCAAAAACTAGCTGCCCAATATACCCGGTGAACGAGAGAGCAAGAGAGATACAAACAAGTGCACTAGAAAGGGCAGTTAGAAATTTTAAAAAATAAAAGAAAGATTTCTTGATGTATTAGAAATAACAGAAACCATTATTTCCGGAAAGACAAAAGTAGAAAAGAAAAACAAAACAAAAACAAAACAAAAACAAACAAACAAACAAACAAAAAACCAGTGGAATTAAATTTGTCTGAGACCGTATTAGTCAAAGAATAGAATTAGTAAAATCTTCCGGAAAAACAGAAAGGTTTTTCTGTTATGCGAAATGCTGATAAGCACGATTCATATGCCACACATTTCTTCGACCCTTATCATCATATTTTTAATGCAAGGTTGAGACATCTGTTTTGTCATATTGTTGGTTCAGGCTGGGAGAGGTATCGTCTATGGTTCGAGCAAATTTCTTTTCACTCTTTTCTTTTATTTTTTTAATAACATACTATAGTAAAGGTTACCAATAATAACAATAATAATTGCTGATGATATCACGCTCTATAACAGACACCACAGGGAAACAAATGAACACAGATCTAAAGAAATGGCAGAAACACTAGAGGATGATCTCCAATTTGTAGTGGAATGGGGACAAAAATGGATGGTCACACTCAATGCTGCCAAGACTAAACTTGTTTTCTTCAATAATTACAAGAAACCTTCTCTGCCACCAATAGCAATGGCCAAAGACTCTTTATCTGAAAGTACATCTTTTAAACTCCTCGGCCTAACGTTCACAGGAAACATGAGTTGGAACAATTACATTGAGAGCATTGCCAGGACCGCTGCGAAAAAGGTAGGTTCTCTCTACTGTGCTAGAAAGCTTCTACTGCCTGAAAGTATCCTGTACCTCCATAAGGCCACCATCCGCCCATGCATGGAGTATTGTTGTCATATTTGGGCTGGTGTTTCTGCTACTAGTCTCTCGCTCCTAGACAAAGTTCAAAAGAGAGTCGCCAACCTGATAGGTTCTGAACTATCATCTAAGCTTCAGCCTCTGTCCCATCGACGAAATGTAGTATCCCTCTGCCTGTTCTACAAGTACTTTAATAGTGAATGCTCCAAAAAACTGCAAGCACTTGTATCCCTCGACGTAAATAACCCCCCCCCCCGACAAGCAGCAAAATCCCACCCCTTCACAGTTGAGATCCCTAGATATAAGAGAACCTTCTACTCCAGTAGTTTCTTCCCCAGAACCACTAGACTTTGGAATTCCCTTCCGGGGTCCTGCTTCCCCAACTGTACTGACATGCAGAAGTTCAAGTGTAACATGAACTGACATCTTGCTACCCAACTCCCCACATAGTACCTCTGTAGCTTATGTCCCTGATAGTAGCCCCGTACATCAAAATGGCAATGCGCCTTGCTTGGGGAGAAAATGTAATAAAAAGATAAAATAACAATGACCCAAAATCATCTGAGTTTATCTTTTACTACAACGACAGTTGAAAATCTACCACAGGGTTGTCTTATTCATTAACGATATCTCTTCCTCGTCGCCAGTGTTGTGGCTTTGAATGGCCGTTGATAAATAAAACGACTCGGTGGTAGATTTAAAAAAAAGTGTATATTTAAAGAATTACACAATAGTATGTCACAGAAAGATTGTCAAAATAATTCGTCGTAGAATCCATAGGGTAGATCACAACCATACCATAACACTTTCTTTGAAAACAAGTCAGCCATTTTAATATTTTTATTAATACGACGGTCGTTCCAAAGGTAAGGTTTCCTATTTTAAACTGAAAAACTAAAACGTTGAAGAGCTACGAAAACTGGAGTGGTATAATTAAAACGAGTGACCTTATGTGCTTCAGAATTTATTTTTTTACATAGTCACCACCATTCTTGCTCCTTTTGATGCTTCGGTCGGAAAAGTCACCCACATCTCTATCGTCACTCTGAATACAACGAACCCATCTCCTAACTGTGCTGATATCAACTGCGGCTACTTTGTAGATGGTCATCAGGCACTGGTGAATGTTGATTGGTTCAATTTTTTTTGCATGGAGGAATTCAATTATGCATCTTTGCTTCTGACGCACGTCCATGGCGGGGTTTGCTTTCTGAGAATATCACACCGTCAATATTTGCAACAGAGATATGAAAATTTCAGGTTATGAATGCATAAATTCAATCATTATAATAATGTCAATTGAAATCCTCTCTGATCCATTCGGGCGGAATAAAAAATATCAGAACCACCATCATAGTCATGGCAAAAAGAATTAATTTATTCGCGACTCTTACTGATTTGAAAGGAGTTTGGAAGCATTTAAACTCTCGAATAGAAAGTCTTTTTTTATGGAAATAAGTTCAGACAAGGCATGAAACCATTTGATTTTAAGATCTGAAAATACAATTTCAAAGTCAGAAACCAACCAATAATAAATACAAGGTTGAACGATAAAGTTTTCGCCGTTAAAGAAAACAACACTACAGCTTTATTTTAAAAATTTTATTGAAAACAAGAAATGATTTACCTCCGTAACAAAAACTACTTGATCAAATTGTTGTATATTGGTTTATATTGGAGGAGATAATATATTAAAACGTGTCATGTGTTATCTAGTGGATGTAAGATATTGTTCTTTTAACAGACAAATAATAAACGTATACATCGTATGTATGTTGTATAGCCAAGAGGACATGATATTGACGTGTAAACTGAATCATGTTGTATCAGACTTATCACACGGGATATTTTTACAGTTCATATGTAAGAATAATAATATATGCTTCATACCTTTTTTTCTTGATGAGTTCTGCTGTATCTTCCCGCTGCTCCGTGATAAACATGAAGCGATCAGCACCATATAATTGAGACATCTATTCTTATTTGTAAAACCATTAAAACAACTCTTTATATTTTTGTAATATAAATTTATTACAGTTGTCTCAAATGGTTTTTACAGGATCTGCAGTTAGTCTATATTTTCTATTCATACAGCCCGCTCCTAGCTGTCTGTCCACCCTTGTCTAGAAGTCTCTCAATCTCTCCAAAACTAACTACATCACGTGTTCTCCCACGTCACCTAATTACGTGTTTCAGACCAACCTAATGTTTCCATCTAGTTATTTGTTTATCCAAATCAAAAAGAATGTTTACATCTATTTTGTATTTTCGCATTCCTTTTGCGATTTACACGTCAATCATTTCTTTCGCAATTTAATTGTTTATTCTTCTAATCATAATAACTGATCCAGCGACCATCCGTCGTTCAAATCAATTAACAAGAATACAATAACAATAATAATAATGTTTTGACCATTGCTCCCGCTTGCCACAGTTAACAGATACTACGCTATGATCACAGCCTAAAGGGTCATAACATTACAAAATTAAGCGATTTTTCTTTCACGAGTACATACATACAAGAGAGTTGTCCTTGCTTTCATGTAACCTAACGCAGCCATTACTTTTTTACTCTTTCGTTATAATTCAAACCTGTCGAACCCACACGCTGTCCGTCACCGTCACAAAGGAACAAACAAATACGAAAGGAAAGAAACATTTATTTGTAGTTCTTTCAAAATAAAGCATTTCATTGTATTTACAAAGTCTTTTCGCACACGCATGTGCTTTATAAAAGTCTCTGTAGCCGCCACCTCACGCTGGCGCCAGCCAGTGCTTTCTCACCCTCGACTGTCTCGCGTCCATCTTGCCCGGTCGAAACTAGCTTCTCCCTTTTACTCGTGGTGTATCCCCCCTCCCGCTTTGTGATGTGATGCAAGCTCGGGCACACTTACTAATTTGCATACGTGCTTAAACGGCTGCTACTGCTAATATATTCGCAAGCCAACTGATTTCTTCATACGCGCTTATACGCGCTCTGTTACATCGTCCTTTTGTTTTTTTTTTTTTAAATGTATTTTTGTTTTGAATCAGACGACAAAATTTTCTGCATAATTACCAGGGTTGCGGAGTCGGAGGTTTTAGCTGGAGTCGGAGTCGGATTTCTAGAAGTACTAGGAGTCAGAATTTTTTATCCGACTTTTTGTTTTGAATCAGACGACAAAATTTTCTGCATAATTACCAGGGTTGCGGAGTCGGAGGTTTTAGCTGGAGTCGGAGTCGGATTTCTAGAAGTACTAGGAGTCAGAATTTTTTATCCGACTCCTTAAGTCCAAAAAATAAATTTTTTTTTAAATGGTTTTCCTGTTTGGTTTTACCAGTTGCACAATTTAGCAGTTTTTATAATATCTTGTTCTTATTTTTTGAGATATATCATATTTTGTACTGTCCTGCAATGCTTCTACTTCATCAAGATATTTCGGTTTATCGGATGACTGCAAATCTTGTCTGGACAGCTTTTTTCGCTTTGGTTGTGACGTTACATAAGCAGCGAATATCGTTTAGAGTTTAAATAAAAATGAAGCTTTAACACTCCCCAATTGTAGGCTTTTTCGTCGTAGGAAATCCATTCACTTTCTTTGATGAGAGGATTAATTCTACAGGATGTTCAATACTTACCGTTACTAAGTTTTTTGCCCAATAAATATTAAATAAGTTAAACAATACAGACCAAACAAACGTAAATATATACAATAGAATTAAAGAATTACTAGATTCAAAATATCAACACTTTATTCAATATAACCGCCCTATTAAATCCTCAATAGAATTGCGAATTACTTAGGACCTCTATCCACTCATGGCTGACGGAACAAGAGCATGCTACCCCCCCGTGAAATAAGTAAAGGGTTCCGTCCAAATTCCCGAGTTCGACAGAAACATCCCTGAGTAAACAAATACAGACAGAATTTGAACGACATTATTTTATTTTTTATTTTTTTGCGAATTCGTCTACCGGGCAAATTTTCCCCTGTAATATATTTTAATCAATAGAGGATTGATTCTATAATAATACATATTCAATCCGCATAAATAAAAAAAAAAAACTGTTTACGTATATTGTACGACCGGGCAACGCCGGGCGTCCAGCTAATAATAATAATATAAAAAAGTAAGTCTTATAGGTTGGACACAAAAGGATTTACAGTTCTTTATTCAATGAATTCTTCCTACTAGTGCGTCTACCTCAGATGCGGACAGTAGTCCGATGAATCCAAATCATACGAATAACCAATCCTCATCTCAAAAAATCAGAAACGTCATAACTACAACCACTATCAACAGCCTTTCTCACTCTCTATCTGTGCCTAAACGCAATTTCAACCGTTCTATTTTATGTCTATGGCCCTGGACAATGCCGGGTAACTCTGCTAGTTTACTAAGAAATATGAAACATTTCATTGTCTTTGTCACACATCTTTGTAACGTTGACGTCACAGAAATAAACAAACACAAATAAGTAAAAATCCGGGTCGGCAAACGTTTATATTATCGTTACTTCCGACACCACTTAATGTCTTTTCGTGTCACATGTTCATTTTATCCGGCACGCGTTTCTATTTCATCCATCCTTTGCACCAATAACTTGCTGCAAACGCCTGGTGCATGCTTTACACGAGTTACGAATGATTTTTATTTAGGGGTGGGGGTGGATTTTGGCGCATTCCTCCCTCAGTTTCTTCTCCATATCCTCCAAATTATTCTGGTGGGAAGCTGAGACTTGACTCTCCAAGATAGACCAACTATCTTGATCTCACCGATTGATTTGAAACCAACGTTCGGTTCACTTGCCCAAGAGTAACTACCCGCGACACAGCATCTCTAGTACGAGACCATATTCGACCATTTTGGACGTTAACATGTTACTGAACATAGAATTTCTTCTCGTCACAAAAAGCAAATTTGGAAGCGTGCCAGCAGTGGTTTGAGATAAGGTGATTTCTGCTCTTTGCCTCCGTTTCTGGACAGATCTTGCAGATAACAGATGTTCTTTTGGTGCTTGTATGGAAATGTTTTAAAGTCACTGTGGGGAATCGAAGTCATAGTTCCAATGGATACTTTCTAATGGAAGTCATAGTCCCAATGGATACTTTCTAATGGAAGTCATAGTTCCAATGGATACTTTCTAATGGAAGTCATAGTTCCAATGGATACTTTCTAATGGAAATCATAGTTCCAATGGATACTTTCAAATGGAAGTCATAGTGCCAATGTATACTTTCTAATGGAAGTCAAAGTTCCAATGGATACTTTCTAATGGAGGTCATAGTTCCAATGGATACTTTATAATGGAAGTCATAGTTCCAATGGATACTTTCTAATGGAAGTCATAGTTCCAATGGATACTTTCTAATGGAAGTCATAGTTCCAATGGATACTTTCTAATGGAGGTCATAGTTCCAATGGATACTTTCTAATGGAAGTCATAGTTCCAATGGATACTTTCTAATGGAAGTCATAGTTCCAATGGATACTTTCTAATGGAAGTCATAGTTCCAATGGATACTTTCTAATGGAAGTCATAGTTCCAATGGATACTTTCTAATGGAGGTCATAGTTCCAATTGATTCTTTCTAATGGAAGTCATAGGTCCAATGGATTCTTTCTAATGGAAGTCATAGTTCCAATGGATACTTTCTAATGGAAGTCATAGTTCCAATGGATACTTTCTAATGGAAGTCATAGTTCCAATGGATACTTTCTAATGGAAGTCATAGTTCCAATGGATACTTTCTAATGGAAGTCATAGTTCCAATGAATACTTTCTAATGGAAGTCATAGTTCCAATGGATACTTTATAATGGAAGTCATAGTTCCAATGGATACTTTCTAATGGAGGTCATAGTTCCAATGGATACTTTCTAATGGAAGTCATAGTTAATATGGATACTTTCTAATGGAAGTCATAGTTCCAATGGATACTTTCTAATGGAAGTCATAGTTCCAATGGATACTTTCTAATGGAAATCATAGTTCCAATGGATATTTACTAATGGAGGTCATAGTTCCAATGGATACTTTCTAATGGAAGTCATAGTTCCAATGGATACTTTCTAATGTAAGTCATAGGTCCAATGGATACTTTCTAATGGAGGTCATAGTTCCAATGGATACTTTCTAATGGAAGTCATAGTTCAAATGGATACTTTCTAATGGAAGTCATAGGTCCAATGGATACTTTCTAATGGAGGTAATAGTTCCAATGGATACTTTCTAATTGAATTCATAGTTCCAATGGATACTTTCTAATGGAAGTCATAGGTCCAATGGATACTTTCTAATAGAAGTCATAGTGCCAATGGATACTTTCTAATGGAAGTCATAGTTCCAATGGATACTTTCTAATGGAAATCATAGTGCCAATGGATACTTTCTAATGGAAGTCATAGTTCCAATCGATACTTTATAATGGAAGTCATAGTGCCAATGGATACTTTCAAATGGAAGTCACAGTGCCAATGTATACTTTCTAATGGAAGTCATAGTTCCAATGGATACTTTCTAATGGAGGTCATAGTTCCAATGGATACTTTATAATGGAAGTCATAGTTCCAATGGATACTTTATAATGGAAGTCATAGTTCCAATGGATACTTTCTAATGGAAGTCATAGGTCCAATAAATACCTTCTAATGGAAGTCATAGTTCCAATGGATACTTTCTAATGGAGGTCATAGTTCCAATGGATACTTTCTAATGGAAGTCATAGTGCCGCTGGATACTTTCTAATGGAAGTCATAGTTCCAATGGATACTTTCTAATGGAGGTCATAGTTCCAATGGATACTTTCTAATGGAAGTAATAGGTCAAATGGATACTTTCTAATGGAAGTCATATTTCCAATGGATACATTCTAATGGAGGTCATAGTTCCAATGGATACTTTCTAATGGAGGTCATAGTTCCAATGGATACATTCTAATGGAAGTCATAGTTCCAATGGATACTTTCTAATGGAAATCATAGTTCCAATGGATACTTTCTAATGGAGGTCATAGTTCCAATGGATACTTTCTAATGTAAGTCATAGGTCCAATGGATACTTTCTAATGGAGGTCATAGTTCCAATGGATACTTTCTAATGGAGGTCATAGTTCCAATAGATACTTTCTAATGGAAGTCATGGTTCCAATGGATACATTCTAATGGAAGTAATAGGTCCAATGGATACTTTCTAATGGAAGTCATAGTTCCAATGGATACTTTCTAATGGAAGTCATAGTTCCAATGGATACTTTCGAATGGAGGTCATAGTTCCAATGGATACTTTCTAATGGAAGTCATAGTTCCAATGGATACTTTCTAATGGAAGTCATAGTTCCAATGGATACTTTCTAATGGAAATCATAGTTCCAATGGGTACTTTCTAATGGAAATCATAGTTCCAATGGATACTTTCTAATGGAAGTCATAGTTCCAATGGATACTTTCTAATGGAAATCATAGTTCCAATGGGTACTTTCTAATGGAAGTCATAGTTCCAATGGATACTTTCTAATGGAAATCATAGTTCCAATGGATACTTTCTAATGGAAGTCATAGTTCCAATGGGTACTTTCTAATGGAAATCATAGTTCCAATGGGTACTTTCTAATGGAAGTCATAGTTCCAATGGATACTTTCAAATGGAAGTCATAGGTCCAATGGATACTTTCTAATGGAAGTCATAGTTCCAATGGATACTTTCTAATGGAAGTCATAGTTCCAATGGATACTTTCTAATGGAAGTCATAGTTCCAATTGATACTTTCTAATGGAAGTCATAGTTCAAATGGATACTTTCTAATGGAAGTCATAGTTCCAATGGATACTTTCTAATGGAAATCATAGTTCCAATGGATACTTTCTAATGGAAGTCATAGTTCCAATGGATACTTTCTAATGGAGGTCATAGTTCCAATGGATACTTTCTAATGGAAGTCATAGGTCCAATGGATACTTTCTAATGGAAGTCATAGTTCCAATGGATACTTTCTAATGGAAGTCATAGTTCCAATGGATACTTTCTAATGGAGGTCATAGTTCCAATGGATACTTTCTAATGGAAGTCATAGTTCAAATGGATACTTTCTAATGGAAGTCATAGGTCCAATGGATACTTTCTAATGGAAGTCATAGTTCCAATTGATACTTTCTAATGGAAGTCATAGTTCCAATGGATACTTTCTCATGGAGGTAATAGTTCCAATGGATACTTTCTAATGGAAGTAATAGGTCCAATGGATACTTTCTAATGGAAGTCATAGTTCCAATGGATACTTCCTAATGGAAGTCATAGTCCCAATGGATACTTTCTAATGGAAGTCATAGTTCCAATGGATACTTTCTAATGGAGTTGATAGTTCCAATAGATACTTTCTAATGGAAGTCATAGTTCCAATGGATACTTTCTAATGGAAGTCATAGTTCCAATGGATACTTTCTAATGGAAGGCATAGGTCCAATGGATACTTTCTAATGGAAGTCATAGTTCCAATGGATACTTTCTAATGGAGGTCATAGTTCCAATGGATACTTTCTAATGGAAGTCATAGGTCCAATGGATACTTTCTAATGGAAGTCATAGTTCCAATGGATACTTTCTAATGGAGGTAATAGTTCCAATGGATACTTTCTAATGGAAGTCATAGTTCCAATGGATACTTTCTAATGGAAGTCATAGGTCCAATGGATACTTTCTAATGGAAGTCATAGTTCCAATGGATACTTTCTAATGGAAGTCATAGTGCCAATGGATACTTTCTAATGGAAGTCATAGGTCCAATGGATACTTTCTAATAGAAGTCATAGTTCCAATGGATACTTTCTAATGGAAGTCATAGTTCCAATGGATACTTTCTAATTGAAGTCATAGGTCCAATGGATACTTTCTAATGGAAGTCATAGTTCCAAGGGATACTTTCTAATGGAAGCCATAGTGCCAATGGATACTTTCTAATGGAAGTCATAGTTCCAATGGATACTTTCTAATGGAAGTCGTAGTTCCAATGGATACTTTCTAATGAAAGTCATAGTTCCAATGGATACTTTCTAATGGAAGTCATAGTTCCAATGGATACTGTCTAATGGAGGTCATAGTTCCAATGGATACTTTCTAATAGAAGTCATAGTTCCAATGGATACTTTCTAATGGAAGTCATAGGTCCAATGGATACTTTCTAATGGAAGTCATAGTTCCAATGGATACTTTCTAATGGAAGTCATAGTTCCAATAGATACTTTCTAATGGAGGTCATAGTTCCAATGGATACTTTCTAATGGAAGTCATAGTTCCAATGGATACTTTCTAATGGAAGTCATAGTTCCAATGGATACTTTCTAATGGAAGTCATAGTTCCAATGGATACTTTTAGATGGAGGTCATAGTTCCAATGGATACTTTCTAATTGAAGTCATAGTTCCAATGGATACTTTCTAATGGAAGTCATAGTTCCAATGGATACTTTCTAATGGAAGTCATAGTTCCAATGGATACTTTCTAATGGAGGTCATAGTTCCAATGGATACTTTTTAATGGAAATCATAGTTCCAATGGATACTTTCTAATGGAAGTTATAGTTCCAATGGATACTTTCAAATGGAGGTCATAGTTCCAATGGATACTTTCTAATGGAAGTCATAGTTCCAATGGATACTTTCTAATGGAAGTCATAGTTCCAATGGATACTTTCTAATGGAAGTCATAGTTCCAATGGATACTTTCTAATGGAAGTCATAGTTCCAATGAATACTTTCTAATGGAAGTCATAGTTCCAATGGGTACTTTCTAATGGAAATCATAGTTCCAATGGATACTTTCTCATGGAAATCATAGTTCCAATGGACACTTTCTAATGGAAATCATAGTTCCAATGGGTACTTTCTAATGGAAGTCATAGTTCCAATGGATACTTTCTAATGGAAATCATAGTTCCAATGGATACTTTCTAATGGAAGTCATATTTCCAATGGGTACTTTCTAATGGAAATCATAGTTCCAATGGGTACTTTCTAATGGAAGTCATAGTTCCAATGGATACTTTCAAATGGAAGTCATAGTTCCAATGGATACTTTCTAATGGAAGTCATAGTTCCAATGGATACTTTCTAATGGAAGTCATAGTTCCAATGGATACTTTCTAATGGAAGTCATAGTTCCAATTGATACTTTCTAATGGAAGTCATAGTTCAAATGGATACTTTCTAATGGAAGTCATAGTTCCAATGGATACATTCTAATGGAAATCATAGTTCCAATGGATACTTTCTAATGGAAGTCATAGTTCCAATGGATACTTTCTAATAGAGGTCATAGTTCCAATGGATACTTTCTAATGGAAGTCATAGGTCCAATGGATACTTTCTAATGGAAGTCATAGTTCCAATGGATACTTTCTAATGGAATTCATAGTTCCAATGGATACTTTCTAATGGAAGTCATAGTTCCAATGGATACTTTCTAATGGAAGTCATAGTTCCCATGGATACTTTCTAATGGAAGTCATAGGTCCAATGGATACTTTCTAATGGAAGTCATAGTTCCAATTGATACTTTCTAATGGAAGTCATAGTTCCAATGGATACTTTCTCATGGAGGTAATAGTTCCAATGGATACTTTCTAATGGAAGTAATAGGTCCAATGGATACTTTCTAATGGAAGTCATAGTTCCAATGGATACTTCCTAATGGAAGTCATAGTTCCAATGGATACTTTCTAATGGAAGTCATAGTTCCAATGGATACTTTCTAATGGAGTTGATAGTTCCAATAGATACTTTCTAATGGAAGTCATAGTTCCAATGGATACTTTCTAATGGAAGTCATAGTTCCAATGGATACTTCCTAATGGAAGTCATAGTTCCAATGGATACTTCCTAATGGAAGTCATAGTTCCAATGGATACTTTCTAATGGAAGTCATAGTTCCAATGGATACTTTCTAATGGAGTTGATAGTTCCAATAGATACTTTCTAATGGAAGTCATAGTTCCAATGGATACTTTCTAATGGAAGTCATAGTTCCAATGGATACTTTCTAATGGAAGGCATAGGTCCAATGGATACTTTCTAATGGAAGTCATAGTTCCAATGGATACTTTCTAATGGAGGTCATAGTTCCAATGGATACTTTCTAATGGAAGTCATAGGTCCAATGGATACTTTCTAATGGAAGTCATAGTTCCAATGGATACTTTCTAATGGAGGTCATAGTTCCAATGGATACTTTCTAATGGAAGTCATAGGTCCAATGGATACTTTCTAATGGAAGTCATAGGTCCAATGGATACTTTCTAATGGAAGTCATAGTTCCAATGGATACTTTCTAATGGAAGTCATAGTTCCAATGGATACTTTCTAATGGAAGTCATAGTTCCAATGGATACTGTCTAATGGAGGTCATAGTTCCAATGGATACTTTCTAATAGAAGTCATAGTTCCAATGGATACTTTCTAATGGAAGTCATAGGTCCAATGGATACTTTCTAATGGAAGTCATAGTTCCAATGGATACTTTCTAATGGAAGTCATAGTTCCAATGGATACTTTCTAATGGAAGTCATAGTTCCAATGGATACTTTCTAATGGAAGTCATAGTTCCAATGGATACTTTTAGATGGAGGTCATAGTTCCAATGGATACTTTCTAATTGAAGTCATAGTTCCAATGGATACTTTCTAATGGAAGTCATAGTTCCAATGGATACTTTCTAATGGAAGTCATAGTTCCAATGGATACTTTCTAATGGAGGTCATAGTTCCAATGGATACTTTTTAATGGAAATCATAGTTCCAATGGATACTTTCTAATGGAAGTTATAGTTCCAATGGATACTTTCAAATGGAGGTCATAGTTCCAATGGATACTTTCTAATGGAAGTCATAGTTCCAATGGATACTTTCTAATGGAAGTCATAGTTCCAATGGATACTTTCTAATGGAAGTCATAGTTCCAATGAATACTTTCTAATGGAAGTCATAGTTCCAATGGGTACTTTCTAATGGAAATCATAGTTCCAATGGATACTTTCTCATGGAAATCATAGTTCCAATGGATACTTTCTAATGGAAGTCATAGTTCCAATGGCTACTTTCTAATTGAAATCATAGTTCCAATGGGTACTTTCTAATGGAAGTCATAGTTCAAATGGATACTTTCTAATGGAAATCATAGTTCCAATGGGTACTTTCTAATGGAAATCATAGTTCCAATGGATACTTCTAATGGAAGTCATAGTTCCAATGGACACTTTCTAATGGAAATCATAGTTCCAATGGGTACTTTCTAATGGAAGTCATAGTTCCAATGGATACTTTCTAATGGAAATCATAGTTCCAATGGATACTTTCTAATGGAAGTCATATTTCCAATGGGTACTTTCTAATGGAAATCATAGTTCCAATGGGTACTTTCTAATGGAAGTCATAGTTCCAATGGATACTTTCAAATGGAAGTCATAGTTCCAATGGATACTTTCTAATGGAAGTCATAGTTCCAATGGATACTTTCTAATGGAAGTCATAGTTCCAATGGATACTTTCTAATGGAAGTCATAGTTCCAATTGATACTTTCTAATGGAAGTCATAGTTCAAATGGATACTTTCTAATGGAAGTCATAGTTCCAATGGATACATTCTAATGGAAATCATAGTGCCAATGGATACTTTCTAATGGAAGTCATAGTTCCAATGGATACTTTCTAATGGAGGTCATAGTTCCAATGGATACTTTCTAATGGAAGTCATAGGTCCAATGGATACTTTCTAATGGAAGTCATAGTTCCAATGGATACTTTCTAATGGAATTCATAGTTCCAATGGATACTTTCTAATGGAAGTCATAGTTCCAATGGATACTTTCTAATGGAAGTCATAGTTCCCATGGATACTTTCTAATGGAAGTCATAGGTCCAATGGATACTTTCTAATGGAAGTCATAGTTCCAATTGATACTTTCTAATGGAAGTCATAGTTCCAATGGATACTTTCTCATAGAGGTAATAGTTCCAATGGATACTTTCTAATGGAAGTAATAGGTCCAATGGATACTTTCTAATGGAAGTCATAGTTCCAATGGATACTTCCTAATGGAAGTCATAGTTCCAATGGATACTTTCTAATGGAAGTCATAGTTCCAATGGATACTTTCTAATGGAGTTGATAGTTCCAATAGATACTTTCTAATGGAAGTCATAGTTCCAATGGATACTTTCTAATGGAAGTCATAGTTCCAATGGATACTTTCTAATGGAAGGCATAGGTCCAATGGATACTTTATAATGGAAGTCATAGTTCCAATCGATACTTTCTAATGGAGGTCATAGTTCCAATGGATACTTTCTAATGGAAGTCATAGGTCCAATGGATACTTTCTAATGGAAGTCATAGTTCCAATGGATACTTTCTAATGGAGGTCATAGTTCCAATGGATACTTTCTAATGGAAGTCATAGTTCCAATGGATATTTTCTAATGGAAGTCATAGGTCCAATGGATACTTTCTAATGGAAGTCATAGTTCCAATGGATACTTTCTAATGGAAGTCATAGTGCCAATGGATACTTTCTAATGGAAGTCATAGTTCCAATGGATACTTTCTAATGGAGGTCATAGTTCCAATGGATACTTTCAAATGGAAGTCATAGGTCCAATGGATACTTTCTAATGGAAGTCATAGTTCCAATGGATACTTTCTAATGGAATTCATAGTTCCAATGGATACTTTCTAATGGAAGTCATAGTTCCAATGGATACTTTCTAATGGAAGTCATAGTTCCCATGGATACTTTCTAATGGAAGTCATAGGTCCAATGGATACTTTCTAATGGAAGTCATAGTTCCAATTGATACTTTCTAATGGAAGTCATAGTTCCAATGGATACTTTCTCATGGAGGTAATAGTTCCAATGGATACTTTCTAATGGAAGTAATAGGTCCAATGGATACTTTCTAATGGAAGTCATAGTTCCAATGGATACTTCCTAATGGAAGTCATAGTTCCAATGGATACTTTCTAATGGAAGTCATAGTTCCAATGGATACTTTCTAATGGAGTTGATAGTTCCAATAGATACTTTCTAATGGAAGTCATAGTTCCAATGGATACTTTCTAATGGAAGTCATAGTTCCAATGGATACTTTCTAATGGAAGGCATAGGTCCAATGGATACTTTATAATGGAAGTCATAGTTCCAATCGATACTTTCTAATGGAGGTCATAGTTCCAATGGATACTTTCTAATGGAAGTCATAGGTCCAATGGATACTTTCTAATGGAAGTCATAGTTCCAATGGATACTTTCTAATGGAGGTCATAGTTCCAATGGATACTTTCTAATGGAAGTCATGGTTCCAATGGATATTTTCTAATGGAAGTCATAGGTCCAATGGATACTTTCTAATGGAAGTCATAGTTCCAATGGATACTTTCTAATGGAAGTCATAGTGCCAATGGATACTTTCTAATGGAAATCATAGTTCCAATGGATACTTTCTAATGGAAGTCATAGTTCCAATGGATACTTTCTAATGGAAGTCATAGTTCCAATGGATACTTTCTAATTGAAGTCATAGGTCCAATGGATACTTTCTAATGGAAGTCATAGTTCCAAGGGATACTTTCTAATGGAAGCCATAGTGCCAATGGATACTTTCTAATTGAAGTCATAGTTCCAATGGATACTTTCTAATGGAAGTCATAGTTCCAATGGATACTTTCTAATGGAAGTCATAGTTCCAATGGATACTTTCTAATGGAAGTCATAGTTCCAATGGATAATGTCTAATGGAGGTCATAGTTCCAATGGATACTTTCTAATAGAAGTCATAGTTCCAATGGATACTTTCTAATGGAAGTCATAGGTCCAATGGATACTTTCTAATGGAAGTCATAGTTCCAATGGATACTTTCTAATGGAAGTCATAGTTCCAATAGATACTTTCTAATGGAGGTCATAGTTCCAATGGATACTTTCTAATGGAAGTCATAGTTCCAATGGATACTTTCTAATGGAAGTCATAGTTCCAATGGATACTTTCTAATGGAAGTCATAGTTCCAATGGATACTTTCAAATGGAGGTCATAGTTCCAATGGATACTTTCTAATGGAAGTCATAGTTCCAATGGATACTTTCTAATGGAAGTCATAGTTCCAATGGATACTTTCTAATGGAAGTCATAGTTCCAATGGATACTTTCTAATGGAGGTCATAGTTCCAATGGATACTTTTTAATGGAAATCATAGTTCCAATGGATACTTTCTAATGGAAGTCATAGTTCCAATGGATACTTTCTAATGGAAGTCATAGTTCCAATGGATACATTCTAATGGAAATCATAGTTCCAATGGATACTTTCTAATGGAAGTCATAGTTCCAATGGATACTTTCTAATGGAGGTCATAGTTCCAATGGATACTTTCTAATTGAAGTCATAGGTCCAATGGATACTTTCTAATGGAAGTCATAGTTCCAATGGATACTTTCTAATGGAAGTCATAGTTCCAATGGATACTTTCTAATGGAAGTCATAGTTCCAATGGATACTTTCTAATGGAAGTCATAGTTTCAATGGATACTTTCTAATGGAAGTCATAGGTCCAATGGATACTTTCTAATGGAAGTCATAGTTCCAATTGATACTTTCTAATGGAAGTCATAGTTCCAATGGATACTTTCTCATGGAGGTAATAGTTCCAATGGATACTTTCTAATGGAAGTAATAGGTCCAATGGATACTTTCTAATGGAAGTCATAGTTCCAATGGATACTTCCTAATGGAAGTCATAGTTCCAATGGATACTTTCTAATGGAAGTCATAGTTCCAATGGATACTTTCTAATGGAGTTGATAGTTCCAATAGATACTTTCTAATGGAAGTCATAGTTCCAATGGATACTTTCTAATGGAAGTCATAGTTCCAATGGATACTTTCTAATGGAAGGCATAGGTCCAATGGATACTTTATAATGGAAGTCATAGTTCCAATCGATACTTTCTAATGGAGGTCATAGTTCCAATGGATACTTTCTAATGGAAGTCATAGGTCCAATGGATACTTTCTAATGGAAGTCATAGTTCCAATGGATACTTTCTAATGGAGGTCATAGTTCCAATGGATACTTTCTAATGGAAGTCATAGTTCCAATGGATATTTTCTAATGGAAGTCATAGGTCCAATGGATACTTTCTAATGGAAGTCATAGTTCCAATGGATACTTTCTAATGGAAGTCATAGTGCCAATGGATACTTTCTAATGGAAGTCATAGGTCCAATGGATACTTTCTAATGGAAGTCATAGTTCCAATGGATACTTTCTAATGGAAGTCATAGTTCCAATGGATACTTTCTAATTGAAGTCATAGGTCCAATGGATACTTTCTAATGGAAGTCATAGTTCCAAGGGATACTTTCTAATGGAAGCCATAGTGCCAATGGATACTTTCTAATGGAAGTCATAGTTCCAATGGATACTTTCTAATGGAAGTCATAGTTCCAATGGATACTTTCTAATGGAAGTCATAGTTCCAATGGATACTTTCTAATGGAAGTCATAGTTCCAATGGATACTGTCTAATGGAGGTCATAGTTCCAATGGATACTTTCTAATAGAAGTCATAGTTCCAATGGATACTTTCTAATGGAAGTCATAGGTCCAATGGATACTTTCTAATGGAAGTCATAGTTCCAATGGATACTTTCTAATGGAAGTCATAGTTCCAATAGATACTTTCTAATGGAGGTCATAGTTCCAATGGATACTTTCTAATAGAAGTCATAGTTCCAATGGATACTTTCTAATGGAAGTCATAGTTCCAATGGATACTTTCTAATGGAAGTCATAGTTCCAATGGATACTTTCAAATGGAGGTCATAGTTCCAATGGATACTTTCTAATGGAAGTCATAGTTCCAATGGATACTTTCTAATGGAAGTCATAGTTCCAATGGATACTTTCTAATGGAAGTCATAGTTCCAATGGATACTTTCTAATGGAGGTCATAGTTCCAATGGATACTTTTTAATGGAAATCATAGTTCCAATGGATACTTTCTAATGGAAGTCATAGTTCCAATTGATACTTTCAAATGGAGGTCATAGTTCCAATGGATACTTTCTAATGGAAGTCATAGTTCCAATGGATACTTTCTAATGGAAGTCATAGTTCCAATGGATACTTTCTAATGGAGGTCATAGTTCCAATGGATACTTTTTAATGGAAATCATAGTTCCAATGGATACTTTCTAATTGCAGTCATAGCTCCAGTGGATACTTTCTAATGGAAATCATAGTTCCAATGGATACTTTCTAATGGAAATCATAGTTCCAATTGATACTTTCTAATGGAAGTCCTAGTTCCAATGGATACTTTCTAATGGAAATCATAGTTCCAATTGATACTTTCTAATGGAAGTCATAGGTCCAATGGATACTTTCTAATGGAAGTCATAGTTCCAATGGATACTTTCTAATGGAAGTCATAGTTCCAATAGATACTTTCTAATGGACATCATAGTTCCAATTGATACTTTCTAATGGAAGTCATAGTTCCAATGGATACTTTCTAATGGAAGTCATAGTTCCAATGGATACTTTCTAATTGAAGTCATAGTTCCAATGGATACTTTCAAATGGAGGTCATAGTTCCAATGGATACTTTCTAATGGAAGTCATAGTTCCAATGGATACTTTCTAATGGAACTCATAGGTCCAATGGATACTTTCTAATGGAAGTCATAGTTCCAATGGATACTTTCTAATGGAGGTCATAGTTCCAATGGATACTTTTTAATGGAAATCATAGTTCCAATGGATACTTTCTAATGGAAGTCATAGTTCCAATTGATACTTTCAAATGGAGGTCATAGTTCCAATGGATACTTTCTAATGGAAGTCATAGTTCCAATGGATACTTTCTAATGGAAGTCATAGTTCCAATGGATACTTTCTAATGGAGGTCATAGTTCCAATGGATACTTTTTAATGGAAATCATAGTTCCAATGGATACTTTCTAATTGCAGTCATAGCACCAGTGGATACTTTCTAATGGAAATCATAGTTCCAATGGATACTTTCTAATGGAAATCATAGTTCCAATTGATACTTTCTAATGGAAGTCCTAGTTCCAATGGATACTTTCTAATGGAATCATAGTTCCAATTGATACTTTCTAATGGAAGTCATAGTTCCAATGGATACATTCTAATTGAAGTCATAGCTCCAGTGGATACTTTCTAATGGAAATCATAGTTCCAATGGATACTTTCTAATGGACATCATAGTTCCAATTGATACTTTCTAATGGAAGTCATAGTTCCAATGGATACTTTCTAATGGAAGTCATAGTTCCAATGGATACTTTCTAATGAAAATCATAGTTCCAATGGATACTTTCTAATTGAAGTCATAGCTCCAGTGGATACTTTCTAATGGAAATCATAGTTCCAATGGATACTTTCTAATGGAAATCATAGTTCCAATTGATACTTTCTAATGGAAGTCATAGTTCCAATGGATACTTTCTAATGGAAGTCATAGTTCCAATGGATACTTTCTAATGGTAATCATAGTGCCACTGGATACTTTCTAATGGAAGTCATATTTCCAATGGATACTTTCTAATGGAAGTCATAGTTCCAATGGATACTTTCTAATGGAAGTCATAGTTCCAATGGATACTTTCTAATGGAAGTCATAGTTCCAATGGATACTTTCTAATGGAAGTCATAGTTCCAATGGATACTTTCTAATGGAAGTCATAGTTCCAATAGATACTTTCTAATTTAAGTCATAGTTCCAATGGATACTTTCTAATGGAAGTCATAGTGCCACTGGATACTTTCTAATTGAAGTCATAGTTCCAATGGATACTTTCTAATGGAAGTCATAGTTCCAATGGATACTTTCAAATGGAGGTCATAGTTCCAATGGATACTTTCTAATGGAAGTCATAGTTCCAATGGATACTTTCTAATGGAAGTCATAGTTCCAATGGATACTTTCTAATGGAAGTCATAGTTCCAATGGATACTTTCTAATGGAGGTCATAGTTCCAATGGATACTTTTTAATGGAAATCATAGTTCCAATGGATACTTTCTAATGGAAGTCATAGTTCCAATGGATACTTTCTAATGGAAGTCATAGTTCCAATGGATACATTCTAATGGAAATCATAGTTCCAATGGATACTTTCTAATGGAAGTCATAGTTCCAATGGATACTTTCTAATGGAGGTCATAGTTCCAATGGATACTTTCTAATTGAAGTCATAGGTCCAATGGATACTTTCTAATGGAAGTCATAGTTCCAATGGATACTTTCTAATGGAAGTCATAGTTCCAATGGATACTTTCTAATGGAAGTCATAGTTCCAATGGATACTTTCTAATGGAAGTCATAGTTTCAATGGATACTTTCTAATGGAAGTCATAGGTCCAATGGATACTTTCTAATGGAAGTCATAGTTCCAATTGATACTTTCTAATGGAAGTCATAGTTCCAATGGATACTTTCTCATGGAGGTAATAGTTCCAATGGATACTTTCTAATGGAAGTAATAGGTCCAATGGATACTTTCTAATGGAAGTCATAGTTCCAATGGATACTTCCTAATGGAAGTCATAGTTCCAATGGATACTTTCTAATGGAAGTCATAGTTCCAATGGATACTTTCTAATGGAGTTGATAGTTCCAATAGATACTTTCTAATGGAAGTCATAGTTCCAATGGATACTTTCTAATGGAAGTCATAGTTCCAATGGATACTTTCTAATGGAAGGCATAGGTCCAATGGATACTTTATAATGGAAGTCATAGTTCCAATCGATACTTTCTAATGGAGGTCATAGTTCCAATGGATACTTTCTAATGGAAGTCATAGGTCCAATGGATACTTTCTAATGGAAGTCATAGTTCCAATGGATACTTTCTAATGGAGGTCATAGTTCCAATGGATACTTTCTAATGGAAGTCATAGTTCCAATGGATATTTTCTAATGGAAGTCATAGGTCCAATGGATACTTTCTAATGGAAGTCATAGTTCCAATGGATACTTTCTAATGGAAGTCATAGTGCCAATGGATACTTTCTAATGGAAGTCATAGGTCCAATGGATACTTTCTAATGGAAGTCATAGTTCCAATGGATACTTTCTAATGGAAGTCATAGTTCCAATGGATACTTTCTAATTGAAGTCATAGGTCCAATGGATACTTTCTAATGGAAGTCATAGTTCCAAGGGATACTTTCTAATGGAAGCCATAGTGCCAATGGATACTTTCTAATGGAAGTCATAGTTCCAATGGATACTTTCTAATGGAAGTCATAGTTCCAATGGATACTTTCTAATGGAAGTCATAGTTCCAATGGATACTTTCTAATGGAAGTCATAGTTCCAATGGATACTGTCTAATGGAGGTCATAGTTCCAATGGATACTTTCTAATAGAAGTCATAGTTCCAATTGATACTTTCTAATGGAAGTCATAGGTCCAATGGATACTTTCTAATGGAAGTCATAGTTCCAATGGATACTTTCTAATGGAAGTCATAGTTCCAATAGATACTTTCTAATGGAGGTCATAGTTCCAATGGATACTTTCTAATAGAAGTCATAGTTCCAATGGATACTTTCTAATGGAAGTCATAGTTCCAATGGATACTTTCTAATGGAAGTCATAGTTCCAATGGATACTTTCAAATGGAGGTCATAGTTCCAATGGATACTTTCTAATGGAAGTCATAGTTCCAATGGATACTTTCTAATGGAAGTCATAGTTCCAATGGATACTTTCTAATGGAAGTCATAGTTCCAATGGATACTTTCTAATGGAGGTCATAGTTCCAATGGATACTTTTTAATGGAAATCATAGTTCCAATGGATACTTTCTAATGGAAGTCATAGTTCCAATTGATACTTTCAAATGGAGGTCATAGTTCCAATGGATACTTTCTAATGGAAGTCATAGTTCCAATGGATACTTTCTAATGGAAGTCATAGTTCCAATGGATACTTTCTAATGGAGGTCATAGTTCCAATGGATACTTTTTAATGGAAATCATAGTTCCAATGGATACTTTCTAATTGCAGTCATAGCTCCAGTGGATACTTTCTAATGGAAATCATAGTTCCAATGGATACTTTCTAATGGAAATCATAGTTCCAATTGATACTTTCTAATGGAAGTCCTAGTTCCAATGGATACTTTCTAATGGAAATCATAGTTCCAATTGATACTTTCTAATGGAAGTCATAGGTCCAATGGATACTTTCTAATGGAAGTCATAGTTCCAATGGATACTTTCTAATGGAAGTCATAGTTCCAATAGATACTTTCTAATGGACATCATAGTTCCAATTGATACTTTCTAATGGAAGTCATAGTTCCAATGGATACTTTCTAATGGAAGTCATAGTTCCAATGGATACTTTCTAATGGAAGTCATAGTTCCAATGGATACTTTCAAATGGAGGTCATAGTTCCAATGGATACTTTCTAATGGAAGTCATAGTTCCAATGGATACTTTCTAATGGAAGTCATAGGTCCAATGGATACTTTCTAATGGAAGTCATAGTTCCAATGGATACTTTCTAATGGAGGTCATAGTTCCAATGGATACTTTTTAATGGAAATCATAGTTCCAATGGATACTTTCTAATGGAAGTCATAGTTCCAATTGATACTTTCAAATGGAGGTCATAGTTCCAATGGATACTTTCTAATGGAAGTCATAGTTCCAATGGATACTTTCTAATGGAAGTCATAGTTCCAATGGATACTTTCTAATGGAGGTCATAGTTCCAATGGATACTTTTTAATGGAAATCATAGTTCCAATGGATACTTTCTAATTGCAGTCATAGCACCAGTGGATACTTTCTAATGGAAATCATAGTTCCAATGGATACTTTCTAATGGAAATCATAGTTCCAATTGATACTTTCTAATGGAAGTCCTAGTTCCAATGGATACTTTCTAATGGAATCATAGTTCCAATTGATACTTTCTAATGGAAGTCATAGTTCCAATGGATACATTCTAATTGAAGTCATAGCTCCAGTGGATACTTTCTAATGGAAATCATAGTTCCAATGGATACTTTCTAATGGACATCATAGTTCCAATTGATACTTTCTAATGGAAGTCATAGTTCCAATGGATACTTTCTAATGGAAGTCATAGTTCCAATGGATACTTTCTAATGAAAATCATAGTTCCAATGGATACTTTCTAATTGAAGTCATAGCTCCAGTGGATACTTTCTAATGGAAATCATAGTTCCAATGGATACTTTCTAATGGAAATCATAGTTCCAATTGATACTTTCTAATGGAAGTCATAGTTCCAATGGATACTTTCTAATGGAAGTCATAGTTCCAATGGATACTTTCTAATGGTAATCATAGTGCCACTGGATACTTTCTAATGGAAGTCATATTTCCAATGGATACTTTCTAATGGAAGTCATAGTTCCAATGGATACTTTCTAATGGAAGTCATAGTTCCAATGGATACTTTCTAATGGAAGTCATAGTTCCAATGGATACTTTCTAATGGAAGTCATAGTTCCAATGGATACTTTCTAATGGAAGTCATAGTTCCAATAGATACTTTCTAATTTAAGTCATAGTTCCAATGGATACTTTCTAATGGAAGTCATAGTGCCACTGGATACTTTCTAATTGAAGTCATAGTTCCAATGGATACTTTCTAATGGAAGTCATAGTTCCAATGGATACTTTCAAATGGAAATCATAGTTCCAATGGATACTTTCTAATGGAGGTCATAGTTCCAATGGATACTTTCTAATGGAAGTCATAGTTCCAATGGATACTTTCTAATGGAAGTCATAGTTCCAATGGATACTTTCTAATGGAAGTCATAGTTCCAATGGATACTTTCAAATGGAAATCATAGTTCCAATGGATACTTTCTAATGGAAGTCATAGTCTCAATGGATACTTTCTAATGGAAGTCATAGTTCCAATGGATACTTTCAAATGGAAATCATAGTTCCAATGGATACTTTCTAATGGAGGTCATAGTTCCAATGGATACTTTCTAATGGAAGTCATAGTCTCAATGGATACTTTCAAATGGAAGTCATAGTTCCAATGGATACTTTCTAATGGAAGTCATAGTTCCAATGGATACTTTCTAATGGAGGTCATAGTTCCAATGGATACTTTTTAATGGAAATCATAGTTCCAATGGATACTTTCTAATTGCAGTCATAGCACCAGTGGATACTTTCTAATGGAAATCATAGTTCCAATGGATACTTTCTAATGGAAATCATAGTTCCAATTGATACTTTCTAATGGAAGTCCTAGTTCCAATGGATACTTTCTAATGGAATCATAGTTCCAATTGATACTTTCTAATGGAAGTCATAGTTCCAATGGATACATTCTAATTGAAGTCATAGCTCCAGTGGATACTTTCTAATGGAAATCATAGTTCCAATGGATACTTTCTAATGGACATCATAGTTCCAATTGATACTTTCTAATGGAAGTCATAGTTCCAATGGATACTTTCTAATGGAAGTCATAGTTCCAATGGATACTTTCTAATGAAAATCATAGTTCCAATGGATACTTTCTAATTGAAGTCATAGCTCCAGTGGATACTTTCTAATGGAAATCATAGTTCCAATGGATACTTTCTAATGGAAATCATAGTTCCAATTGATACTTTCTAATGGAAGTCATAGTTCCAATGGATACTTTCTAATGGAAGTCATAGTTCCAATGGATACTTTCTAATGGTAATCATAGTGCCACTGGATACTTTCTAATGGAAGTCATATTTCCAATGGATACTTTCTAATGGAAGTCATAGTTCCAATGGATACTTTCTAATGGAAGTCATAGTTCCAATGGATACTTTCTAATGGAAGTCATAGTTCCAATGGATACTTTCTAATGGAAGTCATAGTTCCAATGGATACTTTCTAATGGAAGTCATAGTTCCAATAGATACTTTCTAATTTAAGTCATAGTTCCAATGGATACTTTCTAATGGAAGTCATAGTGCCACTGGATACTTTCTAATTGAAGTCATAGTTCCAATGGATACTTTCTAATGGAAGTCATAGTTCCAATGGATACTTTCAAATGGAAATCATAGTTCCAATGGATACTTTCTAATGGAGGTCATAGTTCCAATGGATACTTTCTAATGGAAGTCATAGTTCCAATGGATACTTTCTAATGGAAGTCATAGTTCCAATGGATACTTTCTAATGGAAGTCATAGTTCCAATGGATACTTTCAAATGGAAATCATAGTTCCAATGGATACTTTCTAATGGAAGTCATAGTCTCAATGGATACTTTCTAATGGAAGTCATAGTTCCAATGGATACTTTCAAATGGAAATCATAGTTCCAATGGATACTTTCTAATGGAGGTCATAGTTCCAATGGATACTTTCTAATGGAAGTCATAGTCTCAATGGATACTTTCAAATGGAAGTCATAGTTCCAATGGATACTTTCTAATGGAAGTCATAGTTCCAATGGATACTTTCTAATGGCAGTCACAGTTCCATTAGATACTTTCTCCTCTTTTGCAAGGTTTCTTATTGATCGTCTTGGAATCCCTCCTTGTTTCTCTCTTGTGGTGGATTTTATCAGTTTCTTCTATTCGACTAGGTACATTAGTAATCTCACCAGTTGATTTGAAATGTTTTAGTGCTCTCCCTCTCTCTCTTCACATTTAAGGTCTTTTACATGTCTCATGCATACTTTCCGGATTTGATTAGCTCTACAATGGCAATTCGTTTCGCTTATCATGTGTCGTATTGTCAAAAGTAATCTTCAAGTTAAACTTTATTCATATAAACCCGAAAAAGATAAATACGAGGGGCGTGAAATAAGTAATGCCCCGACCCACTTCCCATAGTAGTAGAGCAACGAAACTTGGCACAGTTATTAGTCTTTTTCTACATAGGAACCACCCATAGTTATGCATTTCTCCCATCGTTTGATGCAGCTCTGGAGACTGTTTTTGTAGAACACCCAGGTTGGTCCTCCGACCATGATATGACTTCAGAAATCAAGGCTGCATCATCTGGGAAATGCTTTACTTTCAAAAACAACTTCATGGCTGGTAAGAGGTGAAAGTCAGAGGGTGCAAGGTCAGGAGAGTAGGGAGGATAGGGAGGATTTCATAACCACACGCCCGTGCTTCTGATCTGGCGACATGAGAGTTGTGGACCGGAGTGTTGTCCTTGCCAAGAGCGTTGTCCTTGCCTTCTTTGGAGGTGGTGAGTCCAAGTGCTTCCACTGCATTGACTGGGCTTTGGTCTCTGGGTCATAGTGATGGACCCAGGTTTCATCCTGTGTAATCAGTTTTTTGAAAAACTTTGACTCATCTTCTTCGCACATCTCCGAATTTATCCTCGAGCACTCAACTCGTTCTCGCTTCTGGAATGGTGTGAGCAACCTTAGAATCCATCTGGCAGACACCTTATGCATATGCAAATGGTCATGAATGATAGTTTCCACAGACCCTGTACTAATCTTGACATCTTGGGATATTTGGCGAATAGTAATGTGCCGATCTTCCAAAATAGCAGCCTCAACTTGACGGACAGATGCCTCATCAATGGCAAAAGGGGAGGGGGCGACCAGATCTGGGAGCTGTTTCCACAGACTTCCGACCATGTTTGAATTCACGATGCCAGCATTTACAAGGTCATATGATGGGGCATAAGTTTCTTTCATTTCATCAAAAGTCTCCTGTGGTGTGCGTCCTTTCAAATACAAAACCCAGATCACTGCTCGACATTCAACAGGCTCCATTTCACACCTGACTCAGTTCAAACACCTGTAAAGCAGAAACCACAATTAATTCAGAGCTGTAATTTGCCACATAACCCATAGAGATATAAATCATTGCACATGCAAAATTTTAGCTAGATCAAACAACTGGAAGTGGGTCAGGGGCATTACTTATTGCACGCCCCTCGTATTCATAAAAATTCACTAAATATAAATACAAATAAAAAGTTGTAACGGTAAATATTGAATCCTCTGCATAGACTTTTTTAATTGCCTTATTTTTGGGTTAACTCTCGACTAACTACAATCATGTTATTTTGGCCAAGATCAAAGTGTAGTATCTGTTCTTCAGATGCTGCACTTCCATTTCTCTTTCGCTTTCAGTGGAGGAGAAATCCTTCACGATTGAGACAATTTTTATTTTTGTACCTTTTCTCCACGTTAAAAAACGACCCTGGTGTCTAACTCTGTCCAGTGGGGAGCCATAGTAAATAGGTACAATCATGTTATTTGTTTCATCTTGAGTGTGATTTTTACAACGTTCGGTCGATGTAACCTCCGACCTTCTTCAGGTGTATCTTGTCAAACTCGGGAATGTTTCTGTCGAACTTGGGAATTTAGACCCGTGGCGCAGTGGTTAGAGTACTTGGAAAAAATTGTAAAAAGTGATATTCTCCTAAAGGTTCGAGGTTCAATCTTCAGTTTAGGTGACCGAAAAATACAATTGCGAATTACTTAGGACCTCTATCCAGTCACGGCTGACGGAACAAGAGCACACTACCACCGTAAAGTAAATAAAGGATTCCACTCGAAATTCCGTCCAAATTCCAGAGTTCGACAGAAACATTCCCGAGTTCAACAAGATACACCTGAAGAAGGTCGGAGAAGTTATATCGACTGGAGCGTTGTGAAAATCACGCTCAAGATGAGAACAGTAGTCCGGTGAATCCAAATGAATAACGAATGATTTTGGGGGGGGGGCGCATTCCTCACTCAATTTCTTCTCCAGATCCTCCAAATTAGGTAGGAAACTGAGACTACTCTCTAAGAAATATCTTGATCTCACCAGTTGATTTGTAACCAACATTCGGTTCACATTTAAGGTCTCCGCAATGTCTCATGCCAACATTTACCCTCAGAGAGCTCTTTTCAAGATTCTCGTTGTCTCGTTAAGTGCAATTGTCTGAGTCTCTCTTGCACTTAGTTCACCAGGTATACTGATTAGATAGGTTTTAAAGTTCTTCTTCATAAACCCTTACACTATAATCACTGAAATGATTGAAATCTCCCTAAGATTCCAATTTCTCTTCATATCATATATTATACCTCGTATCTCTCTTTCAACTCTGTTCAAATACTAACTTCAATCAAGGTTGCTACTCTCTGTTTGTCTTATTCCATATTACTATGTCAGGTTTGGCAGTAGCAGTTTCAAGGTAGGTGGCTGTAAGGATTACATGGTCGTAATGTCTCGTGCACGTTACGAAGACAGTATCAACACTATCGGTCTTTCTTTTTTTTTTTTTAATTGTCTTATTTTTTTTTTTTTGCTTATAAGCTGGATATGAGGCATCCACACCAGCTGCTAATATTAACCCACTTTTATTGACTCCAACCGAGAGCTCTTTTCAAGATCCTCGTTGTCCCCTTAAGTGCAATTGTCTGAATCTCTCTTGCACTTGGTTCACCAGGAATACTGATTAGATAGGTTTTAAAGTTCTTCTTCATAAACCCTTACACTTGATTTCTGAGAACTTCGACTGAAGTAAAATAAAACAAAAAAAGAAACAAATTATGTAAAGTATCACATTGAGAAAACAGTTGTGGGTAGAAAAGTTGAGAATGTATAACACCTCATCAGTAGTTGTGAGAAGCTTGCTTAAAAGGAGTACAAGAGGCACCATGACAATATTGCGAGAAAGGTCTATTGGGATATATGCAAGAAAAGAGGGTTGGAATGAAGTGAAAATGGTACGACCATGTTCCATGGTGCAGTTGCTAGAGGCGTTGAGTCTCTATGGTTTCAGGTGAGCATTTGTCTGAATCTCTCTTGCACTTAGTTCACCAGGTATACTGATTAGATAGGTTTTAAAGTTTTTCTTCATAAGCCCTGTTGCACCTATAATCACTGGAATGGTGGAAATCTCCCTTAGATTCCAGTTTCTCTTCATATCATATATTAGACCTTGATACTTCGTCCGTTTCTCCCTTTCAGCTCTGTTCAAACCTCCATCATTAGGGACACTCACTTCAATCAAGGTTGATACTCTCTCTGTCTTACCCCACATAACTATGTCAAGTTTGACAGCAGCATTTCCAAGGTAGGTGGTTGTAAACTGCATGATGAGAAATGAAGGGAAACCTCTTTTTTCATTTATTTATCTATTTTCTATTTTATTATTTTTCGCCAGTAAAGAGTTCTAATAAAGAGAGATAACTCATAATTAATTTTTTTTTTACTTTTAGTTTTTTAGACGGTTGCTGTAAATATTACATGGTCGTAATGTATGATGTATGGCCTATTTCTAACAGGTTTTTTTTTTCAGGTTTATGATGCTACGTTGGATATTTAGTTTTTTTTTTACAGATGACCGATATGCTCAAACCACGGGCGTTACAGTTCAAACCTCTCTCGGACCCTCCACGCCGTCCGGTACCGTCGCAAAGGAACAAACAAACAAAAGTAAATAAATCCGACTCAGCTTCTTTCTTTTCTGTTTTAGCAAAAGGCATTTATTACCGTAACTTTCCAAACAATGCCTGCTTCTTGTTTTCCTTACAATTCATTTTGTCTGCCGTGAGATTAACAAAACCCCGCCGTCTCGACACCAGCTTAAAAGTCTCTCGCCGCCACCATGGGAGCATCACGTCCATCTTGCTTAGCTTACATTTTTCTCCACCCGACCATGTACTGTCTTTTTTTTCTTTCTTGTCACGCAAGTTCGCGAACTCTTGCTTATTTTCATACGTGCTCAAACGGCTGCTGCTGTTGATGCTGCTAATAACTTCAGTAGCCAGCTATCCTTCGACTACTGCTGATATTTTCACACGCGCTGTTACACTGTAAGCTCGATGACTCAACACAAGCTTTCAATACAGAATATAAGTATAACAAAAACCTATATCGAGATTTTTCACATCTTTTGTTCAAGTAAAAACCGGAAAGACACACAAAAAAAAAATAGTGGAATTAAATTTGTCTGAGACCGCATTAGTGAAAGAATGGAATCAGTAAAATCTTCCGGAAAAATAGAAAGTTTTTTTTTTTTTTGTTATCCGAAATGCTGATAAGCACGATTCATATGCCATACATTTTCTCGAGCCTTATCGTCATTTTTTTAACGTAAGGTCGAGACATCTGTTTTGTCATATTGTTGGTTCAGGCCGGGAGAGGTATCGTCTATGGTTTGTGGCCAATTTCTTTTTGCTCTTTTTTTTTTTTTAAATAACAACTATAGTAAAGGTTCTTTATAATAACAATAATAATTGCTGATGACAACAAATAATGTAATAAAAAAATAACAATGACATAAAATCATCTGAGTTAGAAAGCTACTAACACCTGAAAATATCCTGTACCTCTATAAGGCCACCATCCGACCACGTATGGAGTATTGTTGTCACATTTGGGCTGGTGCACCTGCTACTTGTCTCTCACTCTTAGACAAGGTTCAAAAGAGAGTCGCCAACCTGATAGGTCCTGAACTGTCATCTAAGCTTCAACCTCTGTCCCATCGACGAAATGTAGCATCCCTCTGCCTGTTCTACAAGTACTTTAACGGTGAATGCTCCGAAGAACTGCAAGCACTTGTACCCTCTCGACGTAAATACCTCCGACAAACCCGACAAGCAGCAAAATCCCACCCCTTCACAGTTGAGATCCCTAAATGTAAGAAAGCCTTCTACTCCAGTAGTTTCTTTCCCCAGAACCGCTAGACTTTGGAATTCCCTTCCGGGTTCCTGCTTCCCCAACTGTACTGACATGCAGAAGTTCAAGTGTAATATTAACCGACATCTTGCTACCCAACTCCCCACATAGTACCTCTGTAGCTTATGTCCCTGATAGTAGCCCCCTACATCAAAATGGCAATGTGCCTTGTTTGGGGAGAAAATGTAATCAAAAAAATAAAATAACAATGACCCAAAATCATCTGAGTTTATCTTTTACTACAACGACAGTTGAAAATCTACCACAGGGTTGTCTTATTCATTAACGCTATCTCTTCCTCGTCGCCAGTGTTGTGGCTTTGAATGGCCGTTGATAAATAAGACGACTCGGTGGTAGATTTAAAAAATGTGTATATTTAAAGAATTACACAATAGTATGTCACAGAAAGACTGTCACTGTTTTCTCATATTGTTGGTTCAGCCTGGGAGAGATATCGTTTATAGTTGATAGAATCGTGTCAAAGTTTTTTTCGCTTTTTCTTTTTTTTTTTTTTAAATAACAACTTGATGGCAA
This sequence comes from Euprymna scolopes, assembly GCF_053919585.1. NCBI lineage: Eukaryota > Metazoa > Mollusca > Cephalopoda > Sepiida > Sepiolidae > Euprymna > Euprymna scolopes. Next base: position 35,966,797 of record NC_136523.1, read on the forward strand.
CCTTCTGCCTAATAAGACAACGGCATTTTACTTCATCTTGTGCATTGCAGCATCTGCTGTCACTAAACAGTTCGAAGCTGGAATTGGCTCTCCGGATGGAGGCTTGGACAGGTGACAAGGACCCCAAGGTTTATCCAGTTATCAGGGTCCCGCTCTCTGCGTTTTTTTTTTTTTTACAAAGGAGTCACCACTTATCAAGGTCAGAGGTCACTCGAGGATAAGGGGTAATAAGTGTACAGTAGTAATTGTTAGTGGAAATTTGGTAAATTGGATTACTTTAGGGGAACGGTTCATCAAGAACTTGTTTACATTAGACTTGAATTATAGTCATCCGGAAAGCAGGCAAATGGAAGAAAGTTCTACAGGTGTGCAGTTCTAAGAAAGAAGTTTTGTTTATGGAATCTATGTTTAGGTTTAGGCACAGATAAAGAGTGGGGAGAATTATTGATAGTGTTCTCAGATAGACGAGTGTTTCTCGTGTAAGTTTGGTGAGGGAGGGACCACAGATTGAAGCTCAGAAGAGCCCTTGCTATGAAAATAACGATAAAGCAGAGACAGGCTCGCAACGTCTCTTCTGTGAGAAAGAGGTTGCAGCGAAGAGAAAAAGGCATCCCTCACTAGGTTAGGTCTGGCAGAAAGGCAAGCCAATGTGGTTGGAGCCAGTGCAACTGATGGAATTGCCAGAAAGTTGTTGCAGGGCTTCACCATCCACCTATCAGGGCTCTAAACCGGATTTTTTTGTTGGGATTTATTCCCTTAGCTTTTGTCTTTCCCAAGGCATTCACAAGGCAGTCGATCTATTTGCCCATAACTGAAATCCTTAACCGATTATTCTTAAAAAGTAACGTGAATGCCGTAACATTGAAAATTTGGAAAATATTTCCAATTGGACGAAAATAACGGAGATTCTCATTGTATTAATTTATTTTATTGCGGACTATTATCCTCATCTTTTTTAGTTGATGTTTTCACGACGTTTCGACCAACTAATACTCTGGCCTCCTGAGCAATTACTGCCTTCCATAGTTGTTGTCGTCTCGCTACGTTTTTGGCCAAGTAAGCCTCTGGCCGGGTTTGGGTAGGATTGAAACCGCTATCTTCAGACAATGCTCACCTGGAACCAATTGTTTCTATCCCGTCGCGATTACCACCTGACGAAGGCCGGAGGAATAGTTGACCAAAACGTCGTGAAACAACATTTAAAAAGGATGAGGATGATAGTCTGCAATTAATAAATGAATAAATAAAACTCATCTCAATAATGAATTCCAAATAAATAATATATATCTTCATTGTGGTTATGGAATTCGCGTTTCTTTCGTCTGACTTTTTTTAAGAAGAGGCCTTTAAGGATTTCGCTTTCATTTTGAAACAACTATAATAAAGGAACAAAATTATTTGTGTCTTCCCTTTCCTGCCACGACGTATAGAGCCAGACGTAACTCAGCGTTCGCTCGGCTTTCCTTAGTGCATGACTAGATGTATCAGAATTTTTGTAGGAATTTTTGACACCCCTAACACGAAACTGCGAATAAAATATAAAAAAAAACCCGTAATTTCTCTTTTAAAAGTGGGTTGTTTATTTTCTTTATGGATTATACTTCCAAAATAAACTGTTAAAGTTGTTTTAAAAGTAATAGAAATATTACTTTTTTATTAAAAAAAAAAACACTAATGAAATTGAATGTTACGAGTTCAGTATTTTTCAATTTTTAAACTTTAAAAATCTATCAAAAAATTTCTATTGATTCTATTTTTACGATATTTTCAGGGTCAATGTGAAATTTTATGCTCTTTCCAATAAACCGAATATAATATTTTAGACAAACGTTTTTTTTAATTCACGCCTCCCTATTTTGAAATGTCTATTAAAAAGTAAATAATTAATTTATGTGCCTAAGTTTTATATATCACAAATTGAAGATAAAAGATCAATAAATAATATATTCTAATTTAAAACAAAAAATAACAGTTTTTTGGAAATTTACCTGTAAAGTCCGAAGTTTAAAACCTTTTTTTTTAAACCACGTTGTTTGTATTTTTTTAAATGATTATATTTTGTAAGACCTATAATCACAGGTTTCCATACCAGTTGATTGTTAGATAATCTTATTCTGAAGTATATATATAGTAAGTTATAAAATATATATGGCGACTAAGCTACACTGAATATTCCGCGTTTCATCCACTCTAGGATTCTTCAGGCTTATGCGCTAGAATCCTAGAGTGGATGAAACGCGAAATATTCAGTGTAGATTAGTGGCCATATATATTTTATAAATTACTAACTAGCTCTACTTACGTATTGAGCACTTTTGAAGTAAATACTTAAAGTTTACGCATAAATTTATACTTTCGTATATTAATTTTATGTGAGTAAATGAAGTAGTTATATATATATATATATATATATATATAATTTAAAGGAGATTAGAATAATAGTCTAAAGAGCTAAGTGTATTTTAATGTAATAGTGAAATTACTAGTTTAATTAAAATACAGGAAATACTCGTTGTAATTTAGATATATAATAAGCTCGATAGTTAAATGTCCTAGAGCTAATTCAATATTACGTAATGCGATTTATAATTTAAAAAAAAAAAAAAAAAAAAAATTTTTAAATTTAAAAATCAAATTTTAATTAAATTAAAAATCAGTTTCATAAGAAGGAACAACAACAAAGTCAATTATCTGTACGATCGTTTCGGAAATCCGTGCTTTTTATTTGTGGTATACATGAAGTCACGTAGAACAATTATATATAGTTTTTTTGGTAAGCACGGTCTCCTCATCAGCAAATTTAGGAGGATTTTTATTGACTTTACAAGACACCAAAAATAAACCTAGCATTAAAAGTAAGGCAGATGAATCTTTTAGTTTTTCTTTTTTTGAAATCAGGAACTGTGTTTAAAGTAGTCATTTAGATGTTTGCTATAGCTTTTTATTTTATTGAATATTCAATTTGATTTTTAAATTAAAAAAATTTTTTTTTTAATTTTTAAATTATAAATCGCATTACTTAATATATATATATATATATATATATATATATATATATATATATATATATATATATATATATATAATAAGCAACATGATTAACATTTAGGTAATCGAGCAGGTATATACATATATATTTTTTTCTTTAGAAATATATTTTTCTTATTATATATCAATCCTTATATAAGAAGCTCAATGTTCTCTACCTTGTGTTCTTCAAAAATAAGCACACACACACACACACACACACACACACACACACACACACACACATATATATATATATTTCTTTAGAAATATATTTTTCTGATTATATATCAATCCTTATATAAGAAGCTCAATGTGAATACAGAGCAATATATAGAATAAATGACAAAAAACTTTATATTCCAAAATACATGATGTTGACAATTTTTATATTTTATTCCTTTACATCAATTGATCCTTACAGTTCTTGACAGTGTCTGTTTCGTAGCGCAAAATCAGTCACTTAATTATTATATCAATCAGTGAATCTATTATGCCCTTAACTCATCAGAAGAAATAGCAACAATCAATCTACCAAAAGGAATTTATATGTGATACGACATGGTGAGAATCCGAAAATTTGGAAGTGATTGATTTTGCGCTACGAAACAGACACTATCAAGAACTGTAAGGATCAATTCATGTAAAGGAAAAAAATATAAAAATTGTCAACATCATGTATTTTGGAATATAAATTTTTGTCATTTATTGTATATATTGCTCTGTATTCACATTGAGCTTCTTATATAAGGATTGATATATAATAAGAAAAATATATTTCTACAGAAATATATATATATGTGTGTGTGTGTGTGTGTGTGTGTGTGTGTGTGTGTGTGTGTGTGTGTGTGTTTATTTTTGAAGAACGCAAGGTAGAGAACTCGGTTTTAATTTCTCACGATAAGTTCCGTTTAATCTGCTTTGACATTTGAAGCAAAATAGTGCTAAATCTTTTTTGGGGCATCAATCGAACAAAATAAAGAAATTAATTAGATTTGTGTGAGACATAAGTATGTCTCATTAGTAAATTCCTCGAAAATAAACAAACAAAAAACAAATAAATAAGAAATAAAAAAATTAAAAAAAAACAAAAAAAAAAAACAAAAAAAAAAAAACGAAAGCGCCATATTTTTCCGAACAAAATCCAATGAGCGGAAATCAACAAACCCAGAATCCGATTCAATTCATCACGATAAATGTTCGCAGAATGAAACACGAGAAACAATAGGCGATACAAACACGTTTTACCTGGTCACTATATCCGATGAACTAAGTGCAATAGAGATACAAGAGGTTTACTTTCAACAACCTCGGAACTCTTGTTTTCCATTATTTTATTCTTTAGTCCACACATTCCATGAACCAGTCCCTAGTCGCATCTATATCCTGATCATGGGAGATTTTTTTTTTCAGTTCTTGCAGGTAAATGTCAACATCTTCCTACAAACACCAATTGGTATTCGCAGTTGGTCACCCATTTAGTACTTACTATGCTTAACGTTGCTTAACCAGTGATCTATAGTCCCCGCTTGCCAAACTTTCAAGAAAAATACTCGTCTACCTGAAACCACTATCAATAATTCCCCCACTCTTTATCTGTACCTAAACCTGAACGTAGATTCCACGAGAAAGCTCATTTCTTAGAACTGCACGCCTGTGGAACTCTGTTCCGTTTTCCTGCTTTCCAAATAACTGCAATATTGTTGTCTTCAAGTCCAACGCAAACAAATTCTTGATGAACCGTCCTCCAATTAAGTAAGTCAATTTACCAAATTTCCACTACTAAAGATTGCTACAATATTTTTCCATTGGCGCTCATCCTCGAGTAGCCTCCGGGTCTTCATAAGAGGTGACTCCTTTGCAAAAAGAATTTTAAAAAAATCTAACGAGAACCTGTGTGTATATACCCAAGCTTTACCATTTACCAAAGTCGAAAGCAACTCGAGGATAAGGGTTTTGGATGATAGCAATGTTCCTCTATTATTTTTAGCTTTAATTGATCCCAAATAAGAGGCTACTGTAAATTAAGGGACATACATACAGAAGCATCCTAGTTGGGGAGTTGTGCAGCGAGATGTCTGTTCACATTATATTTCATTTTGTGCATGTTGATACAGTCAGGTAAACAGGAAGCAGGGAGGGAATTCCAAGCCGTAGCAGTGAAAATTCGAACGTTCAAACTCATTAGTCTAACATTCACGACATGTAATATGAATTGAAATAAATATATAGAAAATACTGCCAAATCTGTTGCAAAGAAGATACTGGCAAATCTGCTGCAAAGAATTGCCAGTGTCTCTATGAAGCTTCCATTCGCCCGTGCATGGAGTGTTGTTGCAACATATAGAATGGTGCAGCAATTATTAATCTCGAATTATATAAGCCCCTTGCTGTCTACTAGGTTCTGCCTCTGTCGCATCGCCACAATTTTGCATCCATGTGCTTGTTTTGCACATACTCTCACAAAATATGCTTCAACGAGCTCACTTCACGTGTACTCTCAATGTGAATACCCCAACGAACCCGATAAGCAGCAAAATTCCACTCCTTCACTATAAAGTTCTCCAGATGCCGAAAACCTTCTTCTATAATAGCATCTTTCCCCGGACCACTTGTCCATGGAATTTCTATCCATGTTTCCTCTACTGTACCAACGTAACAGAGCGCGTATGGTGGCTATATGCAAATGCCGAGCCCTGTGCGAAATGACTAATGAATAAAAATACTACAATAAGGAGAGAGAGAGAGAGAGAGAGAGAGAGAGAGAGAGAGAGCACGCTCGAGACCACGTGAGAGAAGAAAATCACGTTAGAGACGTGGGTGACGTCACAGCCGTGACGAGAAGTCACACGTGGTGGGAGAATGATAAAATAAATGTCGAGTTATTACTTGTCCTATGCTTCTTTACGACCGACTTTGCAAACATATGGGTCCCGGGTGTTTACATGTTAACATGTGTAACGTTACACCAACACTCAGAAATTTAAATGTAACGTAAACAAACATCTTGCTCCACAGCTTTCCGCTTGGTATGCCTGCTATAAATGTCGCCCTAATCACAGATAGGAAGATAATCATTGGTCAGAAGAGACGAAATCTTACTTGTCTCCGTCGTCTTTGGAGCAGAAACCAGAAGTCAAACAGAATAGACAGTGTTGATAAAAAAGAAAAAAAGAAAAAAGAAGAAAAAGAAAAAAAAGAAAAAAAAGAAAAAAAAAGAAAAAAAAGGAAAGAAAAAGAAAAGCCGTGCGAGGTTCTCCTCTATAAGTGAATAAATCCGTTCTGTCAAAAATTTACTTTCACCTTGACTAATGTTTGTGCAAAATTTCAAACAAATTCAAGGAGTGATTACTGAGAAAATAGCAAACAAACGGACGAACGATTTGGAGGCAATTTTACACTTATAATGGCCCCCAGGGGTGGAGCAACTAGGGTTATCCTAGAAAATTCGTTCTGGCAAAAATTTACTTTCACCATGACTAATGTTTGTGCAAATTTAAAAAAAAAATCAAGGAGTGCTTATTGAAAAAATGCGAACAAACGAGCAGACGGACTGGAGAGAATTACAAATTCCAACCCCTTCTTTGTCGGTGAACCAAAAATCCTTACTGACTGACGACGGTAACATGATTGACAGACAGAGGCTCCTTTTAGAAGTGCATGGACACAGGTAAAAAAAATTGCGCTCAAAATAGACGCACATATTTAAAACAGACGGTCATTCGTTTAGAAGCCTTTCGAGTTTTACGCTGTTCCACTTCAAGAAAAGATCGTGCACGGGTGCGCTCCGAAGACACGCGCCTAAGTACCCATGCTTTTTTTTTTTTTGACTGGTAGCGACTTTTAGTTTCCAACCAGTTGTCGTCACTGGTACCGTTCCCCCCCCCCCTAATTTTTTGTCGCGGACGGTGAGTCAAAGTCTCGCGGCTTCGGTTGGTCCGAAAGTGGAACGATTATTTTCAACAGCTTTTCGAGGACCGGCTTGTCGGTGTGCTTTAATTCTCGTGCGAATACGTCAATCGCCGAGAGCTGCGGTTTTCTTCGAAGTGGGTTATCTCATCTCACCTCCCCCCATCTCTCTCTCTCTCTCTCTCTCTCTCTCTGGCTTTAAAAACAGGAGGGTGATCTGTCTGTCTGTCCGTCTGTCTTATCTGCCCTCTCTATTTCTCTCTTTTTCTGGTTTCGGAAACGGGTTGATATCTCTCTCTCTCTCTCTCTCTCTCTCTCTCTCTCTCTCTCTCTTCCTCTCTCTCTGTCTCTCTCTCTGTCTCTTTGGTTTTGAAAACGGGTTGAGGGTGATCTTTCTCTCTGTCTGTCTCTCTCTCTCTCTTTCTGTCTCTGGTTTTGAGGATCTCTCTTTCTATCTGCCTGTCTGACTGTCTCTCTCATCTGCCTCTCTTTCTCTCTCTCTATCTCTTTTTCTAGTTTTAGAAATGAGTTGAGGGTTATTTCTCTTTCTGTCTGTCTCTTCTCTCTCTCTCTCTCTCTCTCTCTCTCTCTGATTTTGGAACGAGGTGAGAGAGGGGAATGCTGCATGTCTTTCTGTTTGCCCATCTCTCTCTCTTTCTCACCCTCTCTCTCCCTCTCTATCTATCTATCTATCTATCTATCTATCTATCTCTCTCTCCCTCTCTCCCTCTCTCCTAATGGTATAAAGAAGGGAAATTACTAATAAAAGAATTTGTATTATTTAGATTCATCGGATTACTATCCTCTTGAGCGATATTTTCACAACGTTTCGGTCGATGTAACCTCCGACTATCTTCAGGTGTGTCCTTGTTGAACTTAAAAATCTTTCTGTCGAACTCGATAATCTGCACGAAATTTCGCAAGAATCCCCCGCTTTTTATCCAGGAGAGTTGCCCCCCCCCCTGTTCTCGTTCCGTCAGCCATGACTAGGTAGAAGTTCTAATTGTACTTTTAGTGTCGCCCGCCTGTCCGTGCAGATACCCGAGTTTAACAGAAAGATTACCGAGTCCAACAAGATACACCCAGAGAAGGTCTGAGGTTATATCGACCGAAACGTTGTGAAAATGACACTGGAGATGAGAACAGTAGTCCGAAGAATCCCAATAATACAAATTATCAATCTTCATCTTAAATTTTCTTCCAAAGAAGGCCGGAGATTACATCGGACAAAACCTTTTTCGTCTGACGTCATCTATGTTATCCCTTTTATCAATCCTCATCTCAAAAATTCAGAAGCAGAAAAAGGTTTAATTTAACTTTTCTTTACATCACATAGTCACCGCTTATTAAGGCCCAGAGGTCACTCAAGGATAAGGGTAAATGGGTACTGTGATGGTGGAAATCGGATAAATTAGTTAATTTAAGAGGACGGTTCTTCAAGAACCTATTCACGTTGGACTTCAAAACGACCATGTTATAGTCAGCCGGGAAGCAACTCATTATGGTCCACAGAAGAGCAGTTCTAAGAAAAAAAAAAACTCTGTTCATGGAATTTTCGCTTAGATTTAAGCACATATAAAGAGTAAAGGAATCGCATATAGTTGTTGTAGCCAGTCGAGTGTTTATCGCGGAAGAAAGACAAATCAACCGTTTTATATAATACCGAAAGACAATCTCTAATTATAATCGGGATGGAACACAATAGTTCCTTACCTGCTCCTCCCCACGAGGACTGCGTGGATATAGGATTGAACATTATTATATATTTCTTTTTTTTTGGGGGGGGGGGTCATTTTTAAATGCCTCAAACTGCCCACTATCGATAACAGTCTCCATTTATATAAAACTAATAATATACTTGTCCTAGGACGGGTATAAACGATAGATATAACAACTTTATTTATTTACTAGCAGGGAGACCCGACGTTGCACGGGGTTGAATGTTTAACGCTCTCATATTTTTATTGTAATCGAAATCGGTGAAATCGCCCATTTTTTTTTTCAATCAAATCGATTGATTGCTCGCTCTAGTCAGGAAAAAGTTTCCCATACCTCCTCGCACTGAATTTTTTTTTTTTTAATTTTTTCTTTTTTTAAATTTTTTTTTTTTTACACGGTGGTCACCACTTATCAAGGCCAGGAAGCCACTCAGGGATAAGGGTTATTGCAAGTACAGTACGTTAGTGTGGAGATTTGAGGAAGTGTTTACTTTAGGGGGCGGTTCATTAGGAATTTGTTAACGTTGGACTTGAAGACATCCAAGTTGTAGTCCGGCGGGAAGCAGGCAGACGGAACAGAGTTCCACAGGCGTGCAGCTCTAAGAAAGAAGCTTTGTTCATGGAATCCACGTTTTGATTTAGGCACAGAGTGGGGGAAATTTTTCACAGTGGAGGAAATTTTTCACAGTGGGTTCAGCTAGACGGGTGTTTTTCGTGAAAGATTGGCGAGGGGGGACCAGAGATTGGAGTTAGTCAACAATACATTGTAGTCTACATTGCACTGTAGAGAACCTACTGTTGATTTTATGAAATTATTTTATATATAACAGCTTGAATTTAAGCCGACGACACTACCATCTACGGCAGCACACCAAAGGCCGTAAACGACCAATTTCTCTCTGATTCTCTCTCTCCTCTGATCTTGAGCGTGTGGTACAATGGGGAAAAAGGTGGCTGGTTACTTTTAATGCATTTAAAACGAAGCATCAACGTTCTGATCCCCATCTGCCATCAACTGAAATGAATGGCTCTCGTCTTGGGGGGGGGGCTCCGTGTTTTGACAAGTTTCTGGGCTTGACCTTTACTCCTGATCTGAAATTGAACACGTACATCAAATCCGTTGCAAAGATCGCTGGAAAAATGGTAGGATCCTTCTATCGATCCAGTGGATATCTACTTGCTGATGCAATTCTCTACCTATATAAGAGCCAGGTACTCCATGATGGAGTATTGTTGCCACATTTGGGTAGGAGCTGCGAGGAAGATTTATCCTACCTTGACAGAGTTCAAAATAGACTTCGTAGTCTTGTGGGGGATGCCCTTTTCTCTTCCCTGCAACCTCTTTCTCACAGAAGAGATGTTATAAGTTTGTCTCTGCTTTATCGTTATTTTCATGGTAAGTACTCGTCTGAGCTCCAATCTATGATCCCTTCCTCGACCAAACATTCACGAGAAACACTCATCTAGCTGAAAACACTATCAATAATTTCCCCCACTCTTTATCTGTGCCTAAACCTAAACGTCAATTCCATGAACAAAGCTTCTTTCTTAGAACTGCACACTTGTGGAACTCTGTTCCGTTTTTTTTTTTTTTTTTTTTTGCTTTCCAGCTGACTACAATATGGTCGTCTTCAAGTCCAATATAAACAAGTTCTTGATGAGCCGTTCCTCTTAAGTAATCCAATTTACCAAATTAACAGCACTAACGTTTACTATATTGTCTTTTTGTCTACTGTACACTCAATAACCCTTATCCTTGAATGGCCTTTGGGCCTTGATAAATGGTGATACCGTTGTAAAAATTTTAAAATGAAAAAGTCAAGGAATGTTAGATAATGACCGTGTAAAACCATTTAATTTTCTCTTATTTCTTCATCTCTCTATCTGTTTATCTATCTATCTATCTATGGCCATGTGGGACAGATTTTTTTTTTTTTTTTTTGCATTTACAGGCTTGTATAAACAAGCACATTCCATCCAAGATTAGACAGGGAAGGGCAGAACCTGTGAGTCTCCCTTCCTCTGCAACTTTAGACTCTGCTATTGGTCAACATTTGGTTGAGAATCCTTGTTTTACCAATGAGTATAGAATGGTTTTAGGTACTTCATGGAACGAATTCTAAAAATCACTTTAAAATTTTGGAATCCGGCAGAAGAAAGCGTTAAATCTCTTTGGGGGAACTTTGACCACCTCCTATCGCGGTGCCATTTTAATCGCCTTATATTCGCTTTGCTAAACTAAATTCTTTATTTTAATCGTTATTTTGGCATTTTAAATATAAAAAGATCTCCAATTTATTTTCGCCAGTATAATATTATTTTCATTGCTATCAATTTTTTTCCCGATCAGATGATAACATAAAGAGCTCTAGGAAGATTTCCGCTTCTGTTGAATTGTATTTATAAATTTTGTACCTTCATATATATATATATATATATATATATATATATATATATATATATATACTAGCTGACCGAAGCATGCTCGTGAATGTGTAGTGACATATTGCTTACGTAAAATCAAATAGAAAAGAATATCTTGCTCTACTTCGGTATTGAGCACTCTTGTATTAACCTCGTAAAACTTCATCGGTTACTTTATCTCTGGAAAATATTAGCCTTGCATGATATATATCTATATATATATACTAGCATTTCAGCCCGGCGTTGCCCGGGTATTTGGAGGTGTTAGGGTTAAAAACAAAAAAAAAAAAAAAAACAAAGAAAAAAGGTTAATTTTTTAAATTTTTTCCCCTATTATGGCCCCTTAACATTCATTGTTTTGGGCTCAAATCAAGTTCTAAAGTTAGATACATGTCCAAGGAACCTATATCTAATATTTCAAGTGTTTACACCCAAAATTGGCGGAGGAGTTTGGTAGAGTCCTCAAAGGTAAACACATTGAACTTTGACCCTTTAACAACTAAATCTCTGGCCGAAAATCGATCACAAATATTTTCCCAAATCTCTGTACCTGCATATAAAATTTCGTGTCTGTAGACTTCAAATTAACAGAGTTATTGCGTAGGGAAATGTACACACGCACAGACACGTTCACTTATATATATATATATATATATATATATATATATATATATATATATATATATATATATATATACTAGGATTTCAGCCCGGCGTTCCCCGGGTATTTGGAGGTGTATTTTGAGCAAAAAAAAAAAAAAAAAAAAGAAGCGGTCAATTTTTAAAACTTTTACCCCTATTATGACCCCTTTAAATTTATTGTCTTGGGCTCAAATCAAGTTATTAAGTTAGATCCATGTCCAATGAACCTATATCTAAAATTTCAAGTGTTTAGACCAAAAATTGTCGGAGGAGTTTGGTAGAGTTCTCAAAAGTAAATTCGTTAAACTTTGACCCCTTAATCGCCAAATTTCTGGCCGAAATCCATTCACATGGATTTTCCCAAATCTCAGTACCCTGTATATCAAATTTCGAGTCTGTAGACTTAAAATTGACAGAGTT
>NC_136523.1:35991436-36006436 GCF_053919585.1 Euprymna scolopes
ATTCCTCGATAATCTTAGATTTCTATACTTTTTCTGCTGAGAAGTCACGGCCAAAATCGGTTAAGATCAATGGAAGTGGTAAAATATTTTCTCTCTAATAAATTCCTCCTCCCCGTGCCACCACTTAACACCGTTTGGAGATCGTTCACAAGGAACAGTTGAGAAGAGAACACCGGTTTGGCTTCGTAGTTCTTTCATGTGAAGTTATTTAAAATCACTGAACTAAGCTGCAGTGCTCTGTGGCATAGTGGTTAGCGTGCTGGACAATTCACATTATATTTTCACGTTCGCGCCGACCTACCGTAGTCGTTTTTTTTCTTTTTTTTTTTTCCTAAACAACTGGAATGGACTTTTCTTGGTGGCCGAACTGTTAACGTTGCAGATGTTTTTTTTTTTTTTTCACACTTTATTTTCCTACTTTTACTCATGACTCCGGGGTTGATCCTTCCTACTTACCTACCATAACATTTTTTAAAACTCCCTCCCCCCCGTCCCGGAAACAAACACTCGGGCAACGCCGGGTACCCCCGCTAGTTTTAAAATAAAAACCACTCGACCAATTTGCGTGCTTTTTGGAATACAATATTTTCTTTTCCGTCATGGGTACGTTACATCATACAGAGTTTTCTTTGCTTTTTGTTTTTTTTAATATAGGGGAAATTCTGAATGAGCGCCGACTGTTGTTTTATAACTTCTGTATAGAGTTTTTTTTTTCGAAAGAAAAAGAAAAGATTTTGTTTAATTTATTTTTTATTTCTCTCTCTCTCTCTCTCTCTCTCTCTCTCTCTCTCTCTCTCTCTCTCTCTCTCTCTCTCTTTAGGGGGAAAAATGCTGTCCGGAGTTCGAGGCCAAAGATAAAAAGAAAAAGCAACTCGAATTTCACAAAGGAAAGACAACTCGTACTGTTTTATCGCTATAGGTGAATTTGACACGAAGAGACTTTTGATGGCGTCCACTTGATTATGGTTCTTTGGTTGCTCGCTCGGTCGAGATGTCATGCAAACAAAAACACGAGAGAAAAGATAAAAAAGCAACAGCAATAAAAGAGTGGGTTATTGTTTGAAATGGTAAACATATTTGCCTGGTCATTAAATAAGAACTATCGCTGGGGGTCACTTCTGGTTGGATGAAAGAGTCGGGCGATAGGAAGAGGTAATGAAATAATAAAGGGGAGCGGAAGTTTGGATGTGGACTGAGACGGTGGGAGGGGAAAGAGGTGGTCTAATGGCGAAAAGAAAAACAAGATGGCGTCCGACGATGGGCGGTTGCAGAATTGAGAGTGAGAATATTTCGAAAAAAAAAAAGAAAAAGAAAAAAAAAAAAAAAAAAAAAAAGAAAAGGACGATCTTAGTTTATAACACGCAAAAAATCGGTGTTGTTTAAGATATCACATGATCGAACTTGAATTCAATATATTAATCGCCATTATTTCTTCAATATATTTTTTAAAATTCAATTCACAAAAAACACACATCTAGCCAAAACCACTATCAATAATTTCCCTCACTCTTTATCCGTGCCTAAACCTAAACGTAGATTCCATGAAGAATACTTCTTTCTTAGAGCTGCACGCCTGTGGAACTCTGTTCCGTTTGCCTGCTCCCCAGCTTACTACAATTTGATTGTCTTCAAGTCCAACATAAACACATTCTTGATGAGCCGTCCCCTTAAATAATCCAATTTACAAAATTTCCGCTACTTATGATTACTACGCTATAATCCCTTTGACTAATGTATACCTATTAATCCTTATCCTCGAGTGGCTCCCGGACCTTGATAAGTGGTGACTCCTATGTAAAAAAAAAAAATGTTTAAATTGATGTAAATTTGGTATCCTGAACCGAAAGTGTGTTGCGTTTTAGCCTTGTGTCACACATGAAAAGTTCATAATGTTACATATTAGGGACCATATGTTAATAGCGATTAAGTTAACTAGCGTGAATTTTAACAAGGGTAACATTTAGTACATGTCAGTGTGATATTAATGTGCAAACAGAATCGTTCCGTTATGTAAATTTGAAGCAGGGGGCAGAGGTCAAACACCGTAGACAAAACAGAAAGACCGCGAAGAATGACGTCAAGTTTTCAAGTGGAAAGAAAACAAAGGTTTCCAGACGAGTCTCGCCGTGGAAGCCATGAGAATGAACCACAGCAAACGATGCAGAAAACTGATGATCTTGGCGAATGTTACCGATGCCTCTGTCCGTCTACGTCGCTCATTTTGTTAAGTTCGAAAGTTAAATTCAAGAAGTAAATAAGTAGATAAAACAACATTGATTTCCCCCTCTCTCCACATCATTCTCTCTCTCCCTCTCTCTTTCTCTCTCTCTTTCTCTTTCTCCCGAGTAAATTCCCCTCAAATAAACCCATATACGATAACATTTGTTTCTTTCTCTCCTAAGTCAGTTCTCTCCAAATAAAACCTCTTAATAAGTCTCAGCAAGCCCCTCTTTTTCCCTCACCAATCCTCTGACCGCCATCAATTGAAATAAATGCCTCTCGTTTTAAAATGCTTCCGGGACTGATCTTCACTCCTGGTCTGAAATAGAATGCATACATCAAATCTATTGCTAAGGTCGCCGGAAAAATTATTGGACCATTCTATCGCTCCAGTTGATATCTCACTGCCAATGTAATCCTCTACCTTTATAAGAGCCAAATACGTCCTAAGATGGAGTACTGGTGCTACATATGTAGAGGAGCTGCGCATGTAACGTGCCCGTTACGCTTCAACCGTGTTTGTTACAGTTCAAACCTCTCGGACCCCCACGCCGTCTGGTACCGTCGCAAAGGAACAAACAAACAAAAATCAATATATGCAATGTGGGTACCATCGCAAAAGGACAAACAAATTTCCTTCAATAATTACAAGAAACCTTCTCTACCACCAATAGCAATGGCCAAGAACACATTACCCGAAAGTACTTCCTTTAAATTCCTCGGCCTAACATTTACAGGGAACATGAACTGGAATAGATACATTCAGAGCATTGCCCAGGCTGCTGCGACAAAGGTGGGCTCTCTCTCTCTGCTGTGTTAGAAAACTACTTACGCCTGAAAGTATCCTGTACCTCTATAAGGTCACCATTCACCAATGTATGGAGTACTGTTGTCACATTTGGGCTGGTGCATCTGCTACTTGTCTCTCACTCCTGGACAAGGTTCAAAAGAGAGTCGCCAACCTGATATGCCCCGAACTGTCATCTAGGCTTCAGCCTCTGTCCCATCGACGAAATGTTGCATCCGTTTGCCTGTTCTACAAGTATTTTAATGGTGAATGATCTGACGAACTACAAGCACTTGTACCCTCTTGACGTGAATACCCCCAACAAATCCGACCAGCAACTTAATCCCACCCCTTCACAGTAGAGATCCCTAGGTGTAAGAAGGCCTTCTACTCCAATAGTTTCTTCCCCAGAACTGCTAGACTTTGGAATTCCCATCCGGGATTCTGTTTTCCCAACTGTACTGACATGCAGAAGTTCAAGTGTAATGTGAACAAACATCTTGCTACTCATCTCCCTTCATAATGCCCCTGTAACTTATGTTCCCGATAGTAGCCCCCTGTATTGACATGCAGAAGTTCAAGTGTAACGTGAACTAACATCTTGCTGCCCAACTCCCCACATAGTACCCCTGTAGCCTATGTTCCCTGATAGTAGCCCCCTACAGCAAAGTAGCACTGTGCCTTGTTTGGGATGAAAATTGAACAAAAAAAATAAATAAAGATAAATCCAACGTGGCTTCATTTCTGTTTTAGCAAAATGCGTTTATTACCATTCCTTTCCAAACAATACCTGCTTCTTGTTTTTTTTATTTTTTGTAAATTTTGTCCATTTTCTTTGTAACTGTCATGAGATTAACAACACCCTGCCATCTCGACACCAGCTTAAAAGTTTCCCGCCTCCACCACGGGACCACACGTCCATCTCACCCGTCCATTCTTCTTTCTCATCCACCACACGCCGGCTATTTCTCGTCTTCGACTTTATCCATCCATCTTTTTTAACGCGCACTTTGCTTCTTTCCAACCACATGCTGCCCTTTTCCTTTTCCCCTTTTTCTTCTGGCGCAAACTCGCGCACACTTCCTAATTTTATATATATGCTTTTTTAAGCTATTGCTCTAATATCTACGCAGCCAGCTATCCTAAAGCTGCTGCAGATATTTTCCCACGCGCAAATACACACTCTGTTACACTCAGAATATCCTTTTTTGTCTCGACAGGATACAAAACCGACTTCGAAATCTAGTGGGTGATACCCTTTCTCCTCTTTACTGCCTCTTTCTCATAGAAGAAACTCTATGAGCCCCTCTTTGCTATATCGTGATGTTCATGGCAGGTGCGCGAATGAGTTTCCCTCTATGGTTCTTCTCTAGGTGTGTCAGAAATTTCGTGAAAAATAGTGAATAATTCCACCCCATCTTTCCAAGCTTATAACTCCTCGAAAAATGTAATTCAAGTCCTAATTTTTTTTTCAATTAAAGGAGCAAGGACCAAGGTTTCATTAAAAAAAACCCCAAAAAACAAACAACCTGTTTTTAAAAAAAAAAAAGGTTTCAAACTTCGGACTTTATAGGTAAATTTCTAAAAGGCACTACTTTTTTTTGTTTTAAATTTGAATATATTATTTATTGACCTTTTCTCTTCAATTTGTGATATATAACACTTTGGTGAGTAAATTAATTATTTACTTTTTAATAGACATTTCAAAATGGAAAGCGTGAATTATTCGACCCCCTGTCCTTCCAAGCTTATAACTACTCGAAAAATGTAATTCAAGCCCTAATTTTTTTTCAATTAAAGGATCAAGGACCAAGGTTTAATTTTAAAAAATTAAAGAAAAATCAAACAACGTGGTTTAAAAAAACAAAAGGTTCGAACTTTACAGGTAAATTTCTAAAAAACACTACTTTTTTTTAATTTGAATATATTATTTATTGACCTTTTTTCTTCAATTTGTGATATATAACACTTTGGTGAGTAAATTAATTCTTTACTTTTTAATAGACACTTGAAAATGGGGTGCGTGAATTAAAAAAAAAAACGGTTGTCTAAAATATTATATTCGGTTTATTGGAAAGAACATAAAATTTCACATTGACCCTGAAAATATCGTAAAAATAGAATCAATAGAAAAATTTTGATAGATTTTTAAAGTTTAAAAATTGAAAAATATTGAGTTCGTAAAATTCATTACTGTTTTTTAAAAAATAAAAAGTAATATTTCTATTACTTTTAAAAAAACTTTAATAGTTTATTTTGGAAGTATAATCCATAAAGAAAATAAACAACTCACTTTTAAAAGAGAATTACGGGTTTTTTTTATATTTTATTCGCAGTTTCGTGTTAGGGTGTCAAAAATTCCTACAAAAATTCTGATACACCTAGTTCTTCTCCTGTAAGTTTTCGCGGCAAACACTCGACTAACTACAACAACTATCAGCTTTTTCCTTTACTTTCTATCTGTGTCTAAATCTAAACGAAAATTCCATGAACAGAGTTTCTTCCCCAGAACTCCTCGTACGTGGAACACAATACCATGGAGCTGTTTCCCGGCTGTCTATAACATAGACATGTCGTTTTCAAGTCCAACGTGAACATGTTTTTAAAGAGTCGTCCTCTAAAAAAAAAAAAATGAATTTATTAAATTTCCATTATGGTGTCTCCATCAAGCGCTATCTTTTAGTGCACTCCTGGCCTTGATGAGCAGTGATTATATGATGGAATAAAATAAGATTATGTAAATCTTTCGCGGCGATCACTCGTCTAGCTAAAACAACTATCTGTGTCAAAATCTATGCAAAAATTCCATGAGCAGATTTCTTTTTTCTAGAACTACTTGTCTGTGGAATACAATACCATAGAGCTGCTTCCCGGTTTACTATAACATGGTCGTTTTCAAGTCCAACATAAACAGGTTCTTGATGCGCCATACTCTAAAATAAATCACCTTATCAAATTTCCATTACGAGACCCATTTACTTTTATTCGTCGGGCCTTGATAAGCGGTGACTATATAGTGTACCTATTTACTATGCCTCCCCACGGGACAGAGTTAGACACCAGGGTCGTTTTTTAACGTGGAGAAAAGGTACAAAAATAAAAATTGTCTCAGTCGTGAAGGATTTCTCCTCCACCGAAAGAGAACAAGAAATAGAAGTGCAGCATCTGAAGAACAGATGGTATTTATTTGCTCCCCCACCGAGCAAATTAGGCACAAGGCCGATTTTTAATGTGAGGAGTGAAGGGAGGGGGAAGGGAAAAAGGGGACCAGCTCCCGAGAGGTGGGAAATGAGAGCTGGTTAAAGGTCAGGCATGTGGGGTTGCCCCCACATCTGGTCCCTGCTAGTCATAGCTAGTCATAGCTTGCAGTATCTGCCGGAACAGATACTACACTTTGATCTTGTCCCGAAGGCCAAGTATAGTAATGAATATGACTATATAGTGTAAAAGGTGACTATATAGTGTAAAAACAAAATACAATACAGTAAAAACACACTCTCAATGGGTGACCAAACGGAACATACATATATAATAATATATAATAATACTACTGTTACTTTTAAGTTGAATACAACTGGTATAACCACTAAGCATATTCAATCAACAACAATAAATGTCGTTAATCTCGTCAGCATTCAAAATGTGGTTTGCGTTTCTTTAGTCGTCAGGCGCCATTTTGAAGTGACGGCGCCTAACAACTTCGTTCGCTTTTTTAATGGCTTCTTGCTTTCTTTGCTTTTCTTTCTTCTTTCTTTCTTTTTTTCTTTGTTTGTTTCTTTCTTTGTATTCTTTCCTGCTTTCTTTCTTATCACTTATTTTATTCCTTCCTATAATTTATTTCTTTTACTTTTTTTTCATTCATTCATTCATTCATTCTTTCTTTTTTATTTTATTCATCCCTTCTTTCTTTGTTTCTCTTCCTTCATTCATTCATACTTTCTTTCTCTTCTTTTTCTTTTTTTCTTTCTTTAATCCTCTTTCTTTCTTTCATTCATTTTTCCGTCTTTGAAAACTATAACCCCTTTTTTTTTTTACACAGTTATCACCACTTATCAAGGCCCGGAAGCCACTCAGGGATAAGAGTTATTGCAAGTACATTACGTTAGTGTGGAGATTTGATGAAGTGTTTACTTAAGGGGGCGGTTCATTAGGAATTTGTTAACATTGGACTTGAAGACATCCAAGTTGTAGTCCGGTGGGAAGCAGGCAGACGGAACAGAGTTCCACAGGCGTGCAGTTCTAAGAAAGAAGCTTTGTTCATGGAATCCGCGTTTTGATTTAGGCACAGATATAGAGTGGGGGAAATTTTTCACAGTGGATTCAGCTAGACGGGTGTTTTTCGTGAAAGATTGGCAAGGGGGACCAGAGATTGGAGTTCAGACGAGCACCTTTCCTTTTCTCATTATTAATGGATTTATTATTTTTTCTTTCTTTCTCTTCACATTTCATTCGTGACAAATTCTTTCTATTTTATTCATTCTGTCTAATTTTCTTCATCTTGTTTTTCTTTCTTTTTTTCTTTGATTTGGCGTATATATATATTTTTTCTTATCTTTTTCTTCATTTATTCGTTATTTTGTTGTTTCTTTTACTTTCGTTCACACATTTTATTTCTATTAATTACTTTCTTCCAGTCCTTTCTTCATTACTATTTCTATGTCTGATTTCTTTCTTTTTCAAATTTCCTTTCCTTTTTATTTTTCTTTCTAATAATTCTTTCGTCTATTTTATGCTTATAAACGCCATTTTTAAAAAATGTTTTCTTTCTTTCTTATTCCACAGTCTATTTGCTTTTATATTTTTTGATTTTCTCATAAACACATTTATTTAATTTTTTTCTTTCTTGATTTTTCTTTTCCATTATTAATTTTATTTTCTTCTTTTTCTTTCTTTTCTTGTGTTTTTATGCATTTTTTTTTCTTTTCTTTAATGCATTTCTTGATTCGTTTTTTCTTTTTTCTTTTTTCTTTCTGCATTCTCATTTTTCTTTCTTTCTTATTTCATAATCTATTCTCATAAACACATTTATTTAATTTTTTTCTTTCTTGATTTTTCTTTTCCATTATTAATTTTATTTTCTTCTTTTTCTTTCTTTTCTTGTGTTTTTATGCATTTTTTTTTCTTTTCTTTAATGCATTTCTTGATTCGTTTTTTCTTTTTTCTTTTTTCTTTCTGCATTCTCATTTTTCTTTCTTTCTTATTTCATAATCTATTCTCATAAACACATTTATTTAATTTTTTTCTTTCTTGATTTTTCTTTTCCATTATTAATTTTCTTTTCTTCTTTTTTTTTTTCTTGTGTTTTTATGCATTTTTTTCTTTTCTTTAATGCATTTCTTGATTTGTTTTTTCTTTTTTCTTTTTTCTTTCTGCATTCTCATTTTTATTTCTTTCTTATTTCATAATCTATTCTCATAAACACATTTATTTTCCTTTTTTTTCTTTCTTGATTTTTCTTTTCCATTATTAATTTTCTTTTCTTCTTTTTCTTTCTTTTCTTGTGTTTTTATGCATTTTTTTTTCTTTTCTTTAATGCATTTCTTGATTTGTTTTTTCTTTTTTCTTTTTTCTTTCTGCATTCTCATTTTTATTTCTTTCTTATTTCATAATCTATTCTCATAAACACATTTATTTTCCTTTTTTTTCTTTCTTGATTTTTCTTTTCCATTATTAATTTTCTTTTCTTCTTTTTCTTTCTTTTCTTGTGTTTTTATGCATTTTTTTTTCTTTTCTTTAATGCATTTCTTGATTTGTTTTTTCTTTTTTCTTTTTTCTTTCTGCATTCTCATTTTTCTTTCTTTCTTATTTCATAATCTATTCTCATAAACGCATTTATTTAATTTTTTCTTTTCATTATTATTTTTTTCACTTCATTTTTCTTTCTTTCTTATTTGTGTATTTTTAATTTTTGGTTTGGTTTGGTTGTTTTTTAGGGGTTGGTTGGTTTGGTTGTTTTTTTTTTCTTGGTTTGGTTTGGTTGTTTTTTTTCTTGGTTTGGTTTGGTTGTTTTTTAGGGGTTGGTTGGTTTTTTTTTTTTTTTTTTTTTTGGTTTGGTTGTTTTTTTTTCTTGGTTTGGTTTGGTTGTTTTTTTTTTTCTTGGTTTGGTTTGGTTGTTTTTTTTTCTTGGTTTGGTTTGTTTGTTTTTTTTTCTTGGTTTGGTTTGGTTGTTTTTTTTTCTTGGTTTGGTTTGGTTGTTTTTTTTTCTTGGTTTGGTTTGGTTGTTTTTTTTTCTTGGTTTGGTTTGGTTGTTTTTTTTTTCTTGGTTTGGTTTGGTTGTTTTTTGTTTTCTTGGTTTGGTTTGGCTGTTTTTTGTTTTACTCTTTTCGCTCTTTGTTAAATTTTGGTTTGGTTTGGTTGTTTTGTTTTACGGCTTATCAACCCTTTTTGTGTTATTTAATGCCGAATCCAGTTATTATATATCGTTTTTGTTTCTTACCCTGCAGAACATGAATGAGTTTTGCAATGAGAGAGTGAAAAAGGGTTACAGTATTAATATTTTAAGTTAGGGAAACAGACAAGAAGTTGGGGAGATAGAAAGAGAAAGGGGAAATAGGAAGAAGGAAAAGGGGGGGGGGAAAGGTGGGTTATTTTTTTTTCTTTCCTGGAAGTTTTCTTTCTTTCTTTCTTTCTTTCTTTCTTTCTTTCTTTCTTTCTTAGAAGAAATAATACATATTTTTTCTATCCTTTTCCTTTCCTCTTTCCTTCATTCCTTTCTTTATTTTCTCTCTTTTACATTTTTAATCTATTTCTTTTTACACTTGTTTTCCCCGGCTTTTGTTTTCTCCCTTTCGCCTCGCCTCTTATCAAACAAGCAATGGCAGTCAAGCAACACCCTCTATCCTCACCTCATCGACATTCACCCATTAACAATATCAATATTAATCTAAATACGAACTGATGATTCTCTCCAATCTCGGCACGATTCATATTCATAATTTTATGCTTTTCTCTTTATCCGCCATTTTGGAACAATTTAGTTGCATCTAACCAATAGTCGTCGTGGATTCACTTTTCTTTCTTTATCCATTGAATATTGATAACTTCTTTCTTTTCTTTCTTTCTTTCTTTCTTTTCTTTCTTTTTTATCTATTGTGTATTCATTACTGACTTCTTCCACTCTTCTTTTTTCTTTTCTTTCTTTATCCATTGAATATTGATAACTTCTTCCTTTCCTTCTTTCTTTCTTTTCTTTCTTTTTTATCTATTGTGTATTCATTACTGATTTCTTCGGCTCTTCTTTTTTTCTTTCCTTTCTTTTCTCCTTGTTTTCTTGTTTTCATTTTTATTCTGCCTTTTTTTATATTTTGTTTCTTTCTTTTTATCCTTCCTTCCCCCCTTCCTTCCTTCATAGTGTTTCTTTCTTTCTTTGTACTCTTTATTCTTTCGTTTTATTATTTCTTTCTTCCTTTCTTTTTTCATATTATTTCTTACTTTCTTTCTTTATCTATTATACATCTTTATTACTGTCTTCTTCTTTCGATTATTTCCTTTCTTTCTTTCTTTCTTTACTATTTCACTTTTATTCTTTATTTCTTTCTACTTTTTCTTTCTCCATTTTTTCTTTCTTTCTCTCTTTTCTTCCTTTCCTTTTTCTTGTTTCTTTCTTTTATTCTCATAAACTTCTTTTTCCGCTTTGTTTTCTTTCTTTTAAATTTCTTTTATCGCACTCGCATTTTTTCTGCCTTCCCGCCTTTCTTTCTTCGTTCTTTCGTTATATTTTTCTTTCTTTTCGTTTTTCATTCTCTCTTTCATTATTTCTTTCTTTCTCTATTTTCTAGAAGAAAAATAAAATTTTCTGTTTATTTCTTACATATCTTTCTTTTTCTTTTTTTCATCGTTTTGTGGTTTTTCTTTCCCATGCTTTCATTTCATATTTTTGGACATTTTCTTTTTCTGTTCTTCCTTAATTTTCTACTTCGATATTTTGTCTTCTTTTTTTTGTCCTCTTTTCTATCTTTCCGTCTTTCTTTGTAAATAACTGCGTTTTCTTTCTCCCCCTTCTTTTCTTTTGATTTCACTTCACAATTCCTTCTTTTTCTTTTTCTGCGTTTTTCGCTGCTTTTCTTTCTTCTTCCTTTCTGTTTTTCTTTCCTTTTTCTTTCGTTTCTGTTTTTCTTTCCTTTTTCTTTCGTTTTTTCTTTGTTTTTTTTTATTTCTGCTTCAGTTTCTTTTTTCTTTTTTGTTCGTTTTTGTTTATTTTTCTCATTCTTTTTCTTTCTATTTTTCTTTCTTTTTCTTTTCCTTTTCTTTTTTGTTTTTCTTTCTTTTTCGTTTTTGTTTATTTTTTCAATTTTTTCTTTCTATTTTTCTCTTTTCTTTCTTTTTGTTTCTCTTCCTTTTCTCTTTTTTCTTTCTTTTTTTCCTTTTTTGTGTTTCTTTTCGCTTTTATTTTTTTCTTTTTGTTTCTCTTTTGTTTCGTTTTTGCTGTTGTTTTTTGTTCTTTGTTTCCTTTTCCTTTCTTATCTGTCTTTCTGTTTTCTTTCATTTTTCTTTTTTTTTATTTCGTTTTTCCTGTTTTCCGTTCTTTTTTTTTTTTTTTAAATTACTCACTTTCCCTTTTTTATTTTATTTTCACAATTTTCATCCTCATCAAACACAATAAGCTTTTCACAGACTCCTGACATTCCACATATTATGATTATTAATAGCAAATAATAATAATAATAATAATAATAATAATAATAACAATAATAATAATAATAATAATAATAATAATAATAATATGAATATGAATATGAATATGAATATGAATAATACTATTATTAATAATAGTATTAACATTAATATGAGGGGCAAGCATTAAAGCGGGCTTCATCCCTCCATCCTCCATTTAAGCTACTTAGCAAGCAACGTTTAAGAATATTCGCAATGGCTTCCTACGACTTCACTCCTTTGATAATTCGCGCGGGAATCTCTTTAAACGATCGACTGTTTTTGTGAATTCCTATTTAATCACACTTTGCCGTTTTCTTCAAATCCGCCATCTTTTCTTTTCTTTTTCTTTTTTTTTGCCTTTATTCTTTTTATTGTTTTTTTTTTTTAAATTTCTTTGTTTGTTTGTGTCTTTCTTGATGCGTTCGTTCCTTGTAAAACTTCGCCTCTGGAAGGATAGATGCATGGATGGATAGTTGGATGGATGGATGGATGGATAGAGAGAGAGAGAGAGAGAGAGAGAGAGAGAGAGAGAGAGAGAGAGAGAGAGAGCGAGAGAGAGAGAGAGAGAGAGAAACAGACAGACAGACAGACAAAGACAGAGACAGAGACAAAAAGACCAGTGACGAATAACAGAGAGATTAATAATAATAATAATAATAATAATAATGATAACAATGATAATAATGATAACAATAACAATAATGATAATGATACTACTACTACTACTACTACCACTACTACTACTACTACTACTACTTCTACTACTACTACTACTACTACTAATAATAATAATAATAATAATAATAATAATAATAATAATAATAACCAATATAGAGACAAAACATGAAGCGCTACATGGAACCAAGAACATTGAAGCTGCATACCTATGTTTTCTAACCCCCCCCATCCTCCATGACCATATCACTGCCTCTCCCCCCCCAAAAAAAAACAGAGTGAGACCGAATAGTCAAGTAGTCAAGGAGGAAGGAAAGACCGAGGAGTGAGCACTAACCAGACCTCCACTGTATAAGTGCTAAGAGAACTGCGACCTCGAGGAGGCTTATGTATTGCCACACAAATTCCAGTAAAGACCAATGGCCACTGCCAACGTGAGATTAATGGAAAGCAGCTGTTGCGATAATGCAAATTTATTTGCAAATGTTATCGAAAGATGTAGAGAGTACTGGAAAATGTGGGGAGACTTGTTGTCACTCAGCTTCCACGGAGCACCACAGGCTGTATTTAATGAGATCTTTGATGACCTGTGTGAAAACTCCTTGTGAGCCGCCACCACCACCAACAACAACAATTTAAGAAAAGCCAGTCAAAAAAAAAAAAAAAAAAGAAAAAACATCTGACCAAAGTAATATGATATGTTACCTTCGCATATCATAAAAAAAAACGAAGTAAAAGAAACATGGTAATAATCTATACATATATTCCTTTTAGTTTGTCTGTCTGTCAACTTCTTCTCGGAAACGAACGAGCCGATCTAGCAGAAATGTTGTATAAACTTTGTAATGATGAGGCGCAGCGTACAAATTTATGGGGATTAGTCACTATAAAACAGCATTTACTCTAGAAGTCTATCGGAAACAGTGAATCTAAAACTTCTATTTTTTACTTTCCGTTATTATTCTAATGGACTATTTTTCGTAATTTCATTAATTAATACGTATTTTCGCATTCCCTTAATTGCTTTTCTTGGATTCAAACAGTACCTGCAGTTGAAACTAGATTATTACATTTCGGCCGTCAGTATCCGCAACCGTAGTTTACTTTTTTGTGAAGGAGGAGGATGAGAAGGCTTCCATCGGGCAACGCCGGTTACTGGGTCCTGCTAATAATAATAATAATAATAATAATAATAATAATAATAATAATAATAATAATAATAATGAAGCTAATTAATGATGATATAAATGCGGGAGTGCCCCAGGGATCTATCCTTGGACCTCTGCTGTTCCTGATATTCATAAATGACCTCCCCGACAAAATTGCCTCTGAGATGGGTATATATGCTGATGACACCACACTCTATAGCAGGCACGACAGGAAAACAAATGAACATATATCTAAAGTAATGGCAGAAACACGAGAGGATGACCTCCAATCAGTAGTGGAATGGGGACAAAAATGGATGGTCACGTTCAATGCCACCAAGACAGAACTGGTTTCATTCAATAATTACAAGAAACCTTCTCTACCACCTATAGCAATGGCCAACGACTCTTTATCTGAGAGTACGTCTCTCAAGCTCCTTGGCCTAACGTTCACAGGAAACATGAGTTGGAACAATTACATCGAGGGCATTGCCAGGGCCGCTGCAAGGAAGGTGGGCTCTCTCTACCGTGCTAGAAAACTTCTAACACCCGAAAGTATCCTGTACCCCTATAAGGCCACTATTCGCCCATGTATGGAGTATTGCTGTCATATTTGGGCCGGTGCATCGGCTACTAGTCTCTCGCTCCTTGACAGGGTTCAAAAGAGAGTCGCAAATCTGATAGGCCCTAAACTGGCATCTAAACTTCAGTCTCTGTCCCATCGTCGAAACGTTGCATCCCTCTGCCTGTTCTACAAGTATTATAATGGTGAATGCTCTGAAAAACTGCAAGCACTTGTGCCCCCACGACGTGAACACCCTCGACAGACCCGACAAGCTGCAAAATCCCACCCCCACACTGTAGAGATCCCTAGATGTAAAAGATCTTTCTACTCCAGTAGTTTCTTCCCCAGAACTGCTAGACTTTGGAATTCCATTCCAGGTCACTGCTTCCCCAACTGTACTGACATGCATAAGTTCAAGTGCAACGTGAACCAACATCTCGCTGCCCTAATCCCTACATAGTACCCCAGTAGATGTTTCCCCTGATAGTAGCCCCCTACACCAAAGTGGCAATGTGCCTTGTTTGGGGTGAAAATGTAATAAAAAAAAAATTAAAAAAATAATAGAATGAAAGAAAACAGAAATCTGGTGCAGAAAAAAAAAAGACTCATGAAAAAACATGAAGAACGAAAACAAAAATATCAGCAAATATAAACCGGAACAATCGAAAGACAAAATATGAAGAACTAAAACCAAAAAGTAGAAGCAAAAGAGGAAGAGTACATACAAACAAAACAAGGCCTTTAAAACCAATAAAAAACAATTTTATAAAACGTGAATGGGGAGGAATTATCAAAACGCAACAACCAAACCATACAGAAACGAAACACTTCTGGAACCAGATATGGGAACAACCTCAAGACCACGACAGAAACGCAAAATAGTTGAATTATGTGAAGTATGAACCCTAGAAAATAGAAAAAGGAGGAGAACTTTCTTCCGTTTGCCTGTT